>NW_026292824.1:355217-377000 GCF_016801865.2 Culex pipiens pallens
TTCTTTCAAATTTTCAAGATAAAACTGAAAGCTATCTATTTTTTGATGATTATTTTTTTTTAATGTCAATAACTCGAAACACCCCTACCATTATTGAAGAGCTCTCGAAAGTGACTTATGCAGACCGCCTGCGTGCTGCAGGAAGATTAATTATGCAAATGAAGTGCAAGTTTCCCCTTCGGGAGATGGCGAGCGTGTTGTTTCTAATTGCACGGCTTGCAGGCGGCTTCTCTTCCCGGCCAACCGCCAGGATGTCGGTCAATGTTTGTTTGCGGGGCTCAACATTATAGAACCAACAGCGCAATGTTCGCCGCAGATATTTGCATTTCATGTTGTTGTTTCCCATACATTTACCCCCAAAGTGTAAACAATATCTGTTGAGTGCTGCAACACGTATGCGGTCGGGGTGGTTGTTGTGTTGATCGGGAAATGGATTTTCTTAGAGATCAATTAAATTTTCATGACCTTCGATATGCAATAATTGCGCGGGATCTACTAATGAATTTGAGGCCGGCACTATGGGATCTAATGAGAAAATGTCTGGAAGGTGTATATTTTTTGCAAACAAAATAAAATACTGTTTATAAGCTTGTCTTGAAAAATAATAATTAAAATTCGTTTTATTTGTCTTAAAAAATGTGAACTGAACTGACATCGATAAAACATAATTGGTAGTTAGTTGTGCTTGCTTTAAAAGTTTCTATTAATTTAAATATTACTACTCGAATGTATAAACTAACTTATTGGCGTATAAGGCTGATGCAAACATTTAAAAAAGTTGTTGTCACCCCTCTCAAATCAAATATTTTTCCAAAAAGTATCTTCATTTCAATGGACCTGATGAAAAGAAAACTTTAAGCAAAAAAAATCGAGTAAACCAAAACTTGTTTAAAATGATTCTACACGCAGGGGATCATATTTTTTAATTGATTTCAGCTGATTGCACGGTTTAAAAGTTCAACGTTGAAATTGAGATTTTTTTTTTGGAAAAGCATTTGATTTGCAACGAATCCGCTCATCGAAGCACTCCTCCGTCAACAACTGTGATATTAGTTTTTAAGTCAAACATAGATCTAGGGTTTTTTCTCAAAATTTATTTTCCCCAAAAAAGCACTCAGCTAGCAAAATCTAAACGTAGAAATGTATTAAAGGTTCTTCAAATCTCTGAATTGCAAATGTAACATCCTGGAACAGAACTACTAAATTCTAATAAAAACACAAATTGAATTGAATTGAATATTTGAATTGAGAGAGGTGACAATTTTTTTTAAAAATATTTGCAACAGCCTTATTAACTTTTAGAACTTTAAAACCGGTAGAATTAACTTGTTTTTTTGTTTTTTTGTTTTTTGTTTTTTGTTTTTTTGTTTTTTTGTTTTTTGTTTTTTGTTTTTTGTTTTTTGTTTTTTGTTTTTTGTTTTTTGTTTTTTTGTTTTTTGTTTTTTGTTTTTTGTTTTTTTGTTTTTTGTTTTTTGTTTTTTGTTTTTTGTTTTTTGTTTTTTGTTTTTTGTTTTTTGTTTTTTGTTTTTTGTTTTTTGTTTTTTGTTTTTTGTTTTTTGTTTTTTGTTTTTTGTTTTTTGTTTTTTGTTTTTTGTTTTTTGTTTTTTGTTTTTTGTTTTTTGTTTTTTGTTTTTTGTTTTTTGTTTTTTGTTTTTTGTTTTTTGTTTTTTGTTTTTTGTTTTTTGTTTTTTGTTTTTTGTTTTTTGTTTTTTGTTTTTTGTTTTTTGTTTTTTGTTTTTTGTTTTTTGTTTTTTGTTTTTTGTTTTTTGTTTTTTGTTTTTTGTTTTTTGTTTTTTGTTTTTTGTTTTTTGTTTTTTGTTTTTTGTTTTTTGTTTTTTGTTTTTTGTTTTTTGTTTTTTGTTTTTTGTTTTTTGTTTTTTGTTTTTTGTTTTTTGTTTTTTGTTTTTTGTTTTTTGTTTTTTGTTTTTTGTTTTTTGTTTTTTGTTTTTTGTTTTTTGTTTTTTGTTTTTTGTTTTTTGTTTTTTGTTTTTTGTTTTTTGTTTTTTGTTTTTTGTTTTTTGTTTTTGTTTTTTGTTTTTTGTTTTTTGTTTTTTGTTTTTTGTTTTTTGTTTTTTGTTTTTTGTTTTTTGTTTTTTGTTTTTTGTTTTTTGTTTTTTGTTTTTTGTTTTTTGTTTTTTGTTTTTTGTTTTTTGTTTTTTGTTTTTTGTTTTTTGTTTTTTGTTTTTTGTTTTTTTGTTTTTTGTTTTTTGTTTTTTGTTTTTTGTTTTTTGTTTTTTGTTTCTTGTTTTTTGTTTTTTGTTTTTTGGTTTTTGTTTT
Source organism: Culex pipiens pallens (assembly GCF_016801865.2). Lineage (NCBI taxonomy): Eukaryota > Metazoa > Arthropoda > Insecta > Diptera > Culicidae > Culex > Culex pipiens. The sequence continues at coordinate 357,495 of NW_026292824.1, forward strand.
TTGTTTTTTGTTTTTTGTTTTTTGTTTTTTGTTTTTTGTTTTTTGTTTTTTGTTTTTTGTTTTTTGTTTTTTGTTTTTTGTTTTTTGTTTTTTGTTTTTTGTTTTTTGTTTTTTGTTTTTTGTTTTTTGTTTTTTTTGTTTTTTGTTTTTTGTTTTTTGTTTTTTGTTTTTTGGCTGGAATATATCCCAAGGAATGGTAAATTTAACAAGAACTTTGAATTTTTTAAAGGTTCAATAAAATTTGAAGATTCAACGAAATGACAAGAACATCTTTTCGAATTCTTGACTTTTTTTTGATAAGGTCCTATAAACAAATGTAAACATTGAGTGTATCCCTTTCACACCTTATGTCAAAGTCCATCGGAGTAAGCGGGATACACTCAATGTTTACTTTTGTTTATCGGACCTTATCAAAAAAAAGTCAAGAATTGTTTTTCTTGTGAAATGGTTCATTTTGAGGAATGGGCTAACCTAGCGAATGTATTTCTATTCTTCTATTTCATCAAAAGTGTGGACAGCGATTGTTAAAAAAAAATCATGTCAAATGAACTTTATTTACCATGTATTTGTGGGATAAAAATCGAATATAATTTTCAATTCACAATTTTTATTCAACGCATTGTTTTTAATTTTAAGCCATTTAAGGGCTAATTGAAAGTCAAAAATATATATTTATATTTAAAAAATAGTGTCAATTTCTGAAAAAAACTAGTACTTTGAAGGTTCTCTAAATGTATTGTTTTAAGATTATGAAAATCTAAACGTCAGTTACTGCGATAAAGTCTTGAAAAAAGAATTGCTAAAAAAAGGAGTGTTTTCAATAAGCATTTAAATTTTGGAAAACTGGCCAAAAATGGTCAATTTCGTACCTTTTTCAAGAACCTTTTTAATAATATTCTGATGGCTTATATGGAACACATGCTTCTCCTTATATTTATTAATCAAAATTTAAGTATTTGTCTGTTCAACTATCTATCTCTATCACAGTTATCTTCTATCTCTTCACAGTTTCGTGCTGCAAATCACTGAATACGTGTATTAGCAAAAATCCAGAAAAATGAAAGGGGTCGTACTGCCCCACACCGTCATGAGATATCGAAAAATGGACCCCGGATTCGTGATCGGGGACTAATCGAAGTTGACTTTATAGCTGTCGGCCACCAGTGCTAGTACCAACCACTAGTGTCTTCCTTTTTATCTACAAGGACTTCGCCGTCCTGTGCTCCTAAGTATATGAAAGTATGGCACGGAGCGACGGCGCCAAATACCCATATTTACACAAAGAATTTTTAGAGCGCCCGCCGTAGGATTCGAACCGGCGACCTATGGATTGTGATTCCAGTGCGCGGTCCGAGTGATCCACACGATCGGGGACTAAAATTACCCCTTATAGCAAAGTTTCACGGAAATCGATATGGGCTCGGAAATACTACTATGCAAGTTGGCAGAGAATGGGCCCATATCTTAGTTTTAATAAAACAAAACTGACCTCCGTGTACGCACGAGTGCAAGCAGCAGTCAAGTGCTCAGTGCTCCATCGTTTTTTCGAAATTTTTCGCCGTAATTTACCGTGATTCGCCGCGAGTTTGCTCCAACAGCATGCCAAGGGCCGGCCGTGGCCGTGGCAGTTCGAGTGCGGCCTCGAAAAACCCGCGAAGTTCGTCTACCGGCCGTGTGCAAAAAGGTAAACAAACCAACGCCGCGTCGTCCGCCATCGCGCCGGGGAGTGTGTGCGCCAAAGGATTTGACCCCAAGTTATTACACCCTAATTACCGTGTCCAGGGCCGCAGCCCTATAAGGCTCCGTTCAGCTACTTCCGGCAATCTGTCGACCGATGGCGCTTCAACATCCGCCAACATTCCCACTAGTAACAAGTTCGCGAGACTGAGTGACGAGGAAAGCAGCTACAACAACACCGACGGTAGCACTACCGACGACGACGACGACCATGGTCGTGCACGGAAGAAAGTGATTTCGCCAAAAAAAGTAATTACTCCAAAGGAACGACGACCACCACCAATTTTCGTTTTGGACACGTTGGCGGACGATGTTGACGAGCAGCTGGAAGGCCTCGTGTACTGCCTCAAAATAGGTAAATCGTCAGTGCAAGTGTTCACGTTTGACCAAAAGAACTTCGACCTGGTTGTGGAGAAATTGAAGCGTAAAAGCTTCAAGTTCTACACATTCGACCCCGTGCAGAAGACAGCTGTTAAGGTCGTCTTGCAGGGGTATCAAGACCGCCCGATCTCCGTCCTCAAGGAGCACCTCTCGGGTGTCGGAATAACGCCGCGAGACATAAAAGTCCTCTCGCGGAAGACAACCGTCACAGGTACACACACACTGTACCTTTTGTACTTCGACCGCGGCACCGTCAAAATTCAAGACCTGCGGCGGACTAAGGCGTTGGACGGTTTTTGGGTAAACTGGCGGTTTTACTCCAAAAATCCGACGGACGCAGCGCAATGTCACCGTTGCCAGAAATTCGGCCACGGCTCGCGGAACTGCAACCTCCAGCCCCGCTGCGTGAAGTGCGGTGAGTCACACCTCTCGGAGGTGTGCGCACTGCCACGAAAGGCGGACTTGGGGGAAAACGCAGAACAAACCAAGCCGCGCGTAAAGTGCGCGAACTGCGGCGGTAACCATACCGGTAATTACCGCGGATGCGTCGCGCGCAAGTCCTACCTCGAGGAGCAGGAAAAGAGGAAGAAGAAAGCAGCAGCGTCCCACCCTCCTCAGCGAAGTACGAGTGCAGCCGTTCCTGCAGCTGGCCAGCGAACGGTTCCAGCGGACAACTCAGCGTTCCCTCCTGGCTGGGGGCGATCGTTTGCCAGCGTGGTCGCTGCCGGCAGCGGCAATGCGGCCCAGCAAGAAGTGACCGGGGAAGATCTCTTTACCCTGCCGGAGTTCTTTGCTCTCGCGGGGGAGATGATGACGCGGTTTCGGAGCTGCCGTAACAAGGCGGAGCAATTTCTAGCCCTCGGGGAATTAATGATTAAGCACATCTATAAAGGATAAAAAACTGTGATCTAGTTTTAAGCTTTCTCTATTTCTATCCCCTTTTCCTAGCAAGTTTAGTAAGTTTTTTTTTCTTAATTTTTCTTACTCTTGGCAACACCTTTATTTACAAGCAATAACTGTTCCAAAATGGATTATGATGTAACACACAGCTGAAAGGAACTCCAAAACTCTGTTTTGTACCTCAAAAGAACTTATTGTATCTGATTATTCACCAATAAAACCGAATTTGAATTTGAATAAAACAAAACTCAAACAATTGCACGTAATTTTATATTAACCATTGTACATTGTTCAAACATAATAAAACTACTTTCCTGCAAAACTGTTCAAGCACACAAAGATTCGTGCAAGGTCACAACTATCCATCACAAAACTTCATTGTTACTTCAAAACCATTTCCGTTTTTTTATTCTCACTCTCTCTCTCGATACGTTCTATACCCAATTCCCACTCAATCAAAACTCTTCACCCACGTCGCCCGAGACTTCCCACTGTTCTCTTCTACAGCATCAACGTACAGAACGAAGCTCGCGTGATGATGGCCGTCCAAGACGAGCGCGTCGTCGTCCTTCTCGTTCGTCATTCTTGGCTTGGCCCCAGTATCAAAAGCTCCAGCGAGTACACTCAATCAGTTGGATATATATTTGCGCTGGACTAACAATCTTAGAAAATGTTATTTGCACACTTTCCCCACCAGCCCCGGCAAGTGTTTTCGCATTTCGCTCTGACCTGAAACCTCAAACGGACCAACGCAATGGAACCATTTCATATTCCTAGAACCGGTGTTTGTCCAGGGTTTTGTGTCCTGGACTGATGACTGTAAATATGGCTGCCGTAATTGAAATTGATGGCCGATAATTGCTGTTTGTAGTGGAGCTTCGTCGAGCTATTATTAGAAGCGAGCAGGTTTGACCTTGGTGGAAGATTCCCAGCGGTTCGAAGGAATGGGAAACTTCCGGGTTAAATGTTGGATCTTCCCTGGGACTAGTTTAATTCACCTTTGTGATAGTCGCGCTTTTAAAATCTTAATTATCCTTTTGTTAAGAATTTCTTTTTGCTTTTCAAAATCTGTATCGATAAATGATCTCAGAGCTATATTTTTCGTGAAAGATAACTTGGCATATTTCGTAAAGCGACTTCTACAAAGTACTGAAGGAACATAAATGTTTGGTTTGGCAAAATCCAATTTATTTTTAAAATGTTTTTAACGCGTGCAAGTCATACGCGTTTTGATATCATAGTGAAATTTTGTTACCTTTGAATATCTTTTATCTATTTAAATTTCTAAATGAAACAAAAGAAGAGATTTTTTTGTTGACTAGGGAATTTTAACGGCTAAATGTACGGATTTTTGCTCAGCAAGAGTTTTAAGCCTCAATTATTAGGCGTCATCCATAAAGTATGTCACGATAAAATCAGCCAAAATTAACCCCCCCTCCCCCCTATGTCACACTTTGTCACGCTGGCTCTGACTCCTCCTGGAAAAGTACGTCACGTTTTGTTGGACCCCCCCCCCCACTATCTTGTTTTTTTGTACAATTTTAGCATGATTTCGAATCGAGAAAGTTTTAAATTTTTACAGGTTGCGTTTGATTTTTTTTATTTTGTTCAATGTTGTAGTTGTAGAAATCACCATCACAGTTTTCTGAAGCATATTAAATCTATCATCAATAACTCTGTTTCTTAAAGCCTTGAATAGTGTTTGATTTATGAGCAAAGTTTATCAAACATTAAACTTTTTAAGCTATATTTAAAGAATGAATTTTCAGTATAAATGAAATAGCGTAACGTCACAGTCTCACGTACCCCCCCCCTCTCCCCCTTGTCACACTTTGTCACACTAGCGACAACCCCCCTCCCCCCCCTAGAGCGTGGCGTACGTTATGGATGACGCGTAACAGATGTGTTACTGTCAAAAAAATACAAAATATCTATAAATCTATAACTTTTTTTCTTAATTTCATCATCTATTCTAATCAGTTGTCCAAAATTAATAAAATGCTTTAAATTATCCAGTTTAATTAGGGGCCATCTAGAAACCGGGCACCATAGGGGAGGGGGGGGGGGGGGGTGGGGGGAGTCAGCGCCTTTACATGCTCCTTAAATTTTTTTTTTGTTTGAAAATTGTCCACGACCAAAAATCGATTTTTCGACACTTTGGCTCAATTCTGATGGCAGATTCAGATTCAGCGGGCAAAATTACATAGAAAAACATATATTTAAACAATTTCCGAATTTCGTTAGGGTGGTCCCATATGGTTTTCCCTTGAAAACTAGACTTTTTCAAATGAAGATATCCCGAGCATAAAGAAAAACAACCCTGAGATTTTTTCAGCGTTTGTAGTGCTAGGTCTCATCTTTCAAATGCAACCTGGCGCTTAAAATTTGGCTTGTGCCTTTTAGAGATATTTAAGTTTTAAATTTGCATCTTTTTTACCTTAAAATGACTGTAACTTTTGACCCTTAAGTCGAAATTGACATGTCAAAACATAAAAATGTTTGTTTTTTAGAGCTCTAAAAGTGCTCCGAATATAACTTTTCTCTAAAGCTTAACCCTGAAATGCCACGTTCAAAAAACTGATTTTTGAAGGTTTGCTCAGATGCTTTCTATAAATTTGGCCATAGAAGGCGTAGATTATGAGATAAAATTTGGGTGTCTGGGACAAAGTTTCTTGGATTGGCAAGCCCAACAACTTGCTAGAAGACAAAAAAATCCCAAAAATATTCCTGTAAAGTTAGATTTTCAAAATCACCCTAATCATGAACCACCCTAATTTTCAACCAAACCAAACGTTGCCCCTTTCCATTTGCAACAACTCTTCTCAAGACACCAAAGCTCCAAAACATCAACATTTTTCGGAAAATCCATTTTCCACTTAATTTTGCGATCTGGACCACTGTGCATGGCACTTCCTGTTACTCATATTAAAACTTGATTGAACCACGAAATGCATTCCCAAAGCCCAGTTGGACTAATTTCAGGGAAGCCACAACTAGCATGAAATAATCGACTTGCCGGCAATCTAACCTATCAAAGCGTTTCAGACTAAAATTGGCCTTTTAAAATATTACGTTTCAAAATTCAAGGCAATGAAACATCATATTTTATTATGCCAAAATAAGTCCTAAATTCATCGAATGTTCTGTTGTTTAAGGTTTCTGCTGTGGAATTTAATTAACTTGGAATAATTTTTGGGATATTGGATATGTATTTGGCAGACGTTTTCTAACAAAAATTTCTAACGTGTGCATATCCCAAGTTATATGTATTCAATTCTGGAAACTAGTTTTGGCTCGTTCTCTTTTTCATATCCGAGGAGAAATATAACTTTAAAAAAGTTTCACTAGATCCCCCCCCCCTCCCAAGGATTTTTTAATATTTATGTTGTCCTAGTGGACTCACCGTGGTTTAAATGATTTTACACTTCATACAGTTAAAAATAGATATATCATGAAGCAACATTTTATAACAATTGTTTTCGAGCTTATTTCACGAACACTACATATTTTGTTTTTCTTATTTGACATCAACATTGAACAAAGACTCAAATGAAAAGCCAAAATAATTGAGTGGGTAATTTTCACACTTACGTGCAAACAGGCTCAATTATCCTGGTATGATTAATTATGTAACAACCACTGCCAATACCGGTTGTGCCTCAATTATCACACAACTTTCAAAACTAGAGGCCGTGCATTGTAACCAGATAATTACAACCATCCTCCCGCCCAAAATACCACCAATTTGCTCGAAATTAAACAATGAAACGCCCAAACTCACACCCCCTCAATTGCTGGTTGGCAGCTTTTCCGCGCAAAATTATGGTCTTACCGTACCCCAGTTGTTTTGCCAAATAGATGAAAACAGTTATGAGCGGATAAATTATTCACTTTCCGTTCGGGGGGGAGCCAGTGTTGCCAATATTGTGCTTTGAAGTACCGATTTGGACTCCCCTCTCTGTGTGTGTTTGTGTTGCACCAAGTTTTAGTGTGTTAATCCTATTTGTCATCATAATTGCGAAATTTTGGAACCCGAAAGCCTCGCGCGGCAATTCACGGCGAACAAAACCGTTGCAAAACGCAGAGTCACTAATTGCACCGCAATAAACATGATTTACTGGAGCAGTGTGGAGTGTGGCCTGGTGGTGAAATTGTTTCCAAACGGCGATTTTACAGTATGAATGTTTTTGTTGTAGTGCTTAAACTGCATTTTCGAGTACGTTTGGATTGTGCAAATAATGAAAAAGAATGCAATGGAAAAAGGTGCAGTGGTAATCCTACAGGCATAACCATCATGACGAAGAACTTCGGACACAAAAGTAAATGAAATTTTTATAGTTTTTAATATTTGCGTTTCTTTGCTACAAAATCAATCACGAAACAGTTATTTCGTAAGATCTATTATTTTTGCTCAAAGATGGTCTCATGCGAGGTCTCATGGTATTTTGACGTTTGATAACGTTTAAAACTTTCAAATGCTTCTTCAGCTAATCGTAATGGCAACTTTTTCGGGCCAGTTGATATGAAATCATTTCATCAATTCTCTGTTAAACTTTCGGCATTGAACAATTTTCAAGTAATATTTTGCAAACAATAAAATTTATTACAAAGAGTCATTCTGAACCATGTGTTAAAGACACAACACACAAACCCTAGAGTTTGATACCCATATTGCCCCAACTCTTATGGTTCCGCAAATGTCCCCTTATCGGAACATCCCCGGGGCCTCCGGCCACTCCAGGTGGTGGCCACTACTGTCAAAATGTCAAATTTCATGTCCAGTATCAAAATCCCTAAAGTTTGATACCCATATTGCCCCAACTCTTATGGTTCCGCAAATGTCCCCTTATCGGAACATCCCCGGGGCCTCCGGCCACTCCAGGTGGTGGCCACTACTGCCAAAATGTCAAATTTCATGTCCAGTATCAAAATCCCTAAAGTTTGATACCCATATTGCCCCAACTTTTATGGTTCCGCAAATGTCCCCTTATCGGAACATCCCCGGGGCCTCCGGCCACTCCAGGTGGTGGCCACTACTGCCAAAATGTCAAATTTCATGTCCAGTATCAAAATCCCTAAAGTTTGATACCCATATTGCCCCAACTCTTATGGTTCCGCAAATGTCCCCTTATCGGAACATTCCCGGGGCCTCCGGCCACTCCAGGTGGTGGCCACTACTGCCAAAATGTCAAATTTCATGTCCAGTATCAAAATCCCTAAAGTTTGATACCCATATTGCCCCAACTCTTATGGTTCCGCAAATGTCCCCTTATCGGAACATCCCCGGGGCCTCCGGCCACTCCAGGTGGTGGCCACTACTGTCAAAATGTCAAATTTCATGTCCTGTATCAAAATCCCTAAAGTTTGATACCCATATTGCCCCAACTCTTATGGTTCCGCAAATGTCCCCTTATCGGAACATCCCCGGGGCCTCCGGCCACTCCAGGTGGTGGCCACTACTGCCAAAATGTCAAATTTCATGTCCAGTATCAAAATCCCTAAAGTTTGATACCCATATTGCCCCAACTTTTATGGTTCCGCAAATGTCCCCTTATCGGAACATCCCCGGGGCCTCCGGCCACTCCAGGTGGTGGCCACTACTGCCAAAATGTCAAATTTCATGTCCTGTATCAAAATCCCTAAAGTTTGATACCCATATTGCCCCAACTCTTATGGTTCCGCAAATGTCCCCTTATCGGAACATCCCCGGGGCCTCCGGCCACTCCAGGTGGTGGCCACTACTGCCAAAATGTCAAATTTCATGTCCAGTATCAAAATCCCTAAAGTTTGATACCCATATTGCCCCAACTTTTATGGTTCCGCAAATGTCCCCTTATCGGAACATCCCCGGGGCCTCCGGCCACTCCAGGTGGTGGCCACTACTGCCAAAATGTCAAATTTCATGTCCAGTATCAAAATCCCTAAAGTTTGATACCCATTGTTGAAACGAGCGGCTGAAGAGTGACGGGCACCAGTTTTCTGAGCTGAACGAAATGAAACTTCCTTCCATTTTCCGTACGCTAAAAAGCTATATTTCCTTAATTAATAACAAATAAAGTTCACAAGATACAATTTACTCACAACTTCGGTGTCTTTTCACAGCTGGAACGGATTCTCGTTCCCAGCTGCGCCCGTGCTCCCGCTTGCTTCAGTTTGTTTTCAACTTCTGATTCTTGCCAAGCGACAGCACGGGCACCTGCACAAAGAAACACAAACAAAGACGAATGACGTTGAACAGGGGGCTGCTTCGGACGCGCTCCGTCGCAACACCCATATTGCCCCAACTCTTATGGTTCCGCAAATGTCCCCTTATCGGAACATCCCCGGGGCCTCCGGCCACTCCAGGTGGTGGCCACTACTGCCAAAATGTCAAATTTCATGTCCAGTATCAAAATCCCTAAAGTTTGATACCCATATTGCCCCAACTCTTATGGTTCCGCAAATGTCCCCTTATCGGAACATCCCCGGGGCCTCCGGCCACTCCAGGTGGTGGCCACTACTGCCAAAATGCCAAATTTCATGTCCAGTATCAAAATCCCTAAAGTTTGATACCCATATTGCCCCAACTCTTATGGTTCCGCAAATGTCCCCTTATCGGAACATCTGTTGTGCATCTAAATTGCACAACTATACCTTTTCGGGTATATTCCTTAGCGTAGCGGCAATCAATGATTGCACAAAGCACGCGTTGCAGCTGTCGCTAAGGGAATGACAATAAATTAAGTCTCGATCTCGAAATCTTCACGCATTGATGCGTGGGCCAACCAAAATAGATGACCCATATTCATAGACAACGATGCGTGGATAATACAAGAAGGGACGTAGGTTTGCGCAGGTTAGTTTGGAGACTGGTTAGAGATAGTTTGAGAATAAAGGGGCTGCGCGTGATGCACAGTCAGTCTGTTCTGGGAAACCAGCAAGAGTAGATCATTTAATATCACATCCTGGGTAGTCTCGAGATATAACACTGGTGTCGGAAAAAAATGTGAAAGTAGTGAAAACAAAACGCAGTGTATTAAAGATGCCGACCTCGCGATGACAATGGACACGAATGGTGAGTAGAAAATAAATAATCATAAGAAAACAAAAATTATACATTTTCAGCAATAATTTTAAAAAGATGGAAAATTGGTTCAAATTAGAACACATCGAACTATTTGACGGTTCGGTGCAAAAATTAAAACCGTTTATTGAAATGGTAGATCTATTCCACAAAATTACTAAAACGGAAGCCACAAATGAGAAACAATTCCTTACAGTGATTAAACACTGTAAGCTCTCTGAAAAAATTCAATCAGAAATAAAGAACCATTTTTTCCAAACTTGGAATGATCTCAAACTGTTTTTACAGGAGAGATACAAACCAAGCTTGAAACAAATGCTTGAGCTGCTCGACTCTGTTAATTCAATATCAGTCAGGCAAAATGAAACGCTTTCTGAATTTATTTTCAGATTAGACCAAAAACTAATACAAATTAAACAAAATTGTGGCCATGAGTATGAGTTATTTTACGACCATGCTATGGACAAATCCGTATGGAAAGTAAAAGATTTGCTGTCCACAAATGCGATTTTGATTTTAGGTTCGGCTTCTACTTTAGAAGAAGTTGAAATTATATTGAAAAAGTTTAATCTCCACAATTTAAAAATGTTTGGAAAAATTCAACCAATTATTTATAGAGCCCAAAACGAATGGGTGAATAAACAAAACATCTTTCACAATTGGTATCAAAAAAGTCAAGATCTCAGAAAAAACAACCCTAGTTATAAGGGCAAATATTACAATCGGTTTTCTACTGGAAAAAGATCCAATTATTATGGTTATAAAAGTTATAAGTGGAATAATAACAACCATTATAATGAAAACAGTAAATACAAACTAATCGAAAAAACTGAAACATATAAAAATGATTTAGAAAAAAACAAATACAATAATTACTATATACAAACACGTGAAAAACGACAAGCGACACAACAAAAAGAATGTAATGACATAAAAGAGGAGTCAAAAATTATTACGAACAACAAAATGCTATCAAATGAAGCTCAACATAAAATAAGTACAACAAAAAAAGGAAACAATGAAACATCTAACAATTTTAAATTAAAAGAATTCCAAACTCATGAAAGTCAAGATGGCATATCGGAAAATATTATAAATGATAAATCGTATAAAAATGTTACTGAAAACAAAGAAAACATTAAAAGTTTTGAAATTAGAACGCACCAAATTCTAAACGAAAATCAAAATAAAAACAAATCCAATAAAAATGATTGTAATAGAAAAAATAATCTTGAAAATTATGACGGAAAAAATGAAGTTCAAGGGAAATCAAAAAATTTCATAGAAACTGAAAAATATAAGAATAAACTGAATTACGTTCAAAACAATGATAAATACTTGTATAAACAATATGTTGACTTTATTGAAAATTTAGAAAACATGTATTGTTAAAAAAAATTCAACAGCTGCAATCATAACATAGTACATCTTAACTATACATTGTGTTTATATCTGGCCAATATAAACATTTAATGATGAAGATCTACTATGTATTGATCGTAAGAACATAATACTTGAAATTACATTTACTTTTCTTGGAAGTAAATCTGATTCAAAATTATGTCCAGTGAAATGATTAAATTGATCTTTAAAATGGAAATTTAAACTAGTATAAAAATACAATTTTTGAATAATAATAGAACTCTATTATTATTTTCCAATTCTATTTTTTCTCCTACAGATTAGGTATTGAGTAATTTCGTGTGATGAACATGTCAATCGAATGTTTAAGATATCAGAAGCCTTGTTTAATGCTAAAACAAATATATTTCGACAAAACAAAATGATAAAAGAAAGTTTATTTCAGTTATTTGACAAATATGTTTTTTTTTTATATAATTAAAATTAGTAAGCAGAAGAAAATAATACTATTGTCATCGAATTCAATAAAAAATAAAATATAATCAAATTATGTTAATTTTTCGAAATTAAAAAATAAATGGAGTAAAATCCGTAATTCATGTAAACTTCAATTTATTGTTAAAAAAGATAATACAAAAAAGTGAGTCAACAAAACCTTAAAAACCATTTTATCAATATTAGATTAGATAATAATTTAATATTAATAACAACAATAGAAATAACTAAAAAAAAATTAAAAATTAAAGTCCAGTAATTTCATTTGCATGACATTTAAAATATTTTAAATAATTTTCTATAATTATAAACCAACAACATTTCCGTGCCCTAATATGACGTATAAAAAAACAAAAAGGGTAAAAATAAGAAACAGTTCAATAAAATTTATCATAAGAATAAAAAAAAAAAACTCTTAAAAATAATGATAAAATAAGATAAGAAACATAGAAAAAATAGATTAAAATAAATTCAAGCATTATTCAGTAAAGCTCTTCTTACACAGTCTTAAATTTATAATTCAAATATTATAAAAATATACATTTGATAAAAGTATTGATAAACAAAACAAATAAAAATTTCAAATATAACCAAAATTTATTTAAAATTTATTTAAATTTTATTAATTATTTAAATATTATAGTCAGTCATTTGTAAGCATAAAATTTAAAAATCTAAACATATTGTTTAAACTTCGAAAATGCATCGAAATAATAACCATTAAAATAAAAAAAATAAATGAACAAATCAAATCTACACTTTAAAAATATTTTTTTTAACCCTTATAAAAACATAAAAACTTGTTAACATTAAAAAAAAATTGTTTGATTCCAATGAGAGTAAATAATCTTACAAATAAAAACACATTTTTTAATGTAATCAAAGCTATATAAGAGATTCGAACGTAAAACTACATATTTAAATAATAATAATTCACATCTCATATAAGAGAATAAAACATAACATGATAAAATTTGATCACAAACTTTAAATTATAACATAAACATGCAAATAAATAAGAACATAAAATTATTAGCACTAATAATAGTTAATAAATATTTTAATACACGCAATAAAATGATTTGTACGATCAGCCTGTACGTGGTTTGATTCAGCTTTTTTTTTGTAGAAGAGAGTCAATAAAGAATTGCCATGAAACAAACCTTGATTTTCTCAATTCCACAAAACTCTCTTGTAGTTTTGAGAAAGTTGCTTTGACGTTCAGCGTTGATTCAACAAGAATCTTGTTGTTCAAAATAACAAAACATTTTGTTGATTCAATGACTTATTTTTTTATTTGCGTGTAATAAAGTGGTAAGATCAATTAATAGAAGAACCAATCGTATTATTATGGTAGAAGCAATAATGAACAAATTTATACATTGATATGAAAAAAAAACAACAGTTGAGTTATAAATATTTGGTCTGATAAGATTTATTTTCTATGCTGCATTATTGTATAAAATTGAGTTATGTTAAGGTAAGCAATATATTTTGTTTAACAAATCGCTTTATTAAACTTCCAGACGATGATCAAATCATTCAAATTAATCCATTTAATACATTTTAGATGAGGCAAATTCAGATACATAGATTTTTAGTACCTGGTAATTTATCCCAATTTTGTTTTCCTTCTTCAACTTGGTAAGTAACTTAGTAACTTGATTTTAGTTCTCATATACACAAATCTTCACTTTTGTCATTAATTCAATATCATATGATTTTTCTTTTCTCTTTGATTATCCATCCAGATTTTCTTTTTTCTATACATTCATTCAGTTAAAATATTATTGAACATTCAATCAAAATCGATTATTTACGTGTTCAAAACTTAATTTTCATTTCATAAATCGATAAATGAAATTAACTATAAAAAAATAAAGTTCGTAAAATTAAAAAGCAATCTTATAATTTAGTTTCTTTAGAAATTTGTAATATCATGGAAATAATTAAAAACTCATTAAAAAAGTTTACTCTTATTTATTACAAACAATGAAAAAATATATATGTATTATTTATTGCCAAACGATGTTTCAAAATTGAAAACCGAACTAAACATATTAAAAAATCTTTTATTAAGAAAAATAATATGAAAATTCATAGGTTCAAAATTCAGCAATTCAATATACAACATCATGCAAAACATTAAGTTAAATCGAATAGAAATTGTAAATATAGACTAACTCATTTGATTTAATTTAGATGTTTCAAGCAGTAAAGTAAAAGCATCACAATTTTAAAAAAAAATGCTTCATTAAACTAATGTAATCACTAGTGTTAGTGACTTTTCACGATTTCGCGGACAGCATGAAATTCACGAAATTCCACATTTTCCGCGAAATCCCGCTTAATTAAGCATTTTTTTTAACGCTCCGTGAAATTTTGTGTTTTTGAATAGTGGTTCCCGCGAAAATTGCATTTTTTTTAACGTGAAAGATCACTAAGCATATTAATCACATGTTTAAACAGACACTTTGCATAATCTTGTATAAAAAAATAAAATATTTCATAATTGTTAAAAAATATTTATTTTTCATTTACTATATTTGAACTAAGGTACCTCTATCCATTTTAGAAGAAAAGCAGTTTCATCATTTTTTTTCAAGTTTTTGTCAACTATTTCAAAAAGGTAAATGTTTGTTTATATATTTCAATAAATTTTAAAATCATGATTTTCTATTACACTCATTTTTTACATCATATTAACACAAATAATAACATGCAATACTAAAAAATTACAGACTAACAATTTATTTGAAACTAAAGTAATGATAACTTTATAGTTGAGTACAATGGCAAATTGTATTATTTCAATTTAATTTTATTTCAACATTTTAGTTGACTATTTTAGTCAATTTATCAAAAATTCTAATAAAATTGCATGACTCCAACAAAACAAAATGGTTAATAAAAAAAATATTAAAATGATTCAAATAACGATTTATAAGATTTCAATTTCACGCTTGAAAAATGTTTTAAAAAAATAGATAATATTTAAATAACATCATATAATATTACTTGCAAATAATATGTGAAAATAATCAGCTGTTTCACTAACATATTAAGGTTTTATATATTGGAACAAGGATTTGTAAACAAATTCATTCTTTTAACTTTCTAAATCATCTGATGCTAAAACAATCTTTCATACGTTTAACCAAAAAATAAGTACAATAAAAAAAGAAGAAACTATTTTAATAAAACATATTCAATTAGAAAAAAATGTATAATGACATTTAAATCACTTTTTTTTGATAATTGACAGCATGCTAAGAATTTAACATTTTGTCTGAATTTAAATAATACCAAGAAGGAAAAAAGCAAAAGATCTATTATTCAAATTGAAAACTTGATTCTACAAAAAATTGACGTGGATGATAATTGTAAAGTAATTTCGGAAAATTTAAAATAATATTCAGCTTAGACAGAACAAATATCTTAAAAATAATTATCAATTTCCATAAAAATTCATAATGTAAAAAAAGCAAATCATCGTAAATAAATAGACATGCTAAAAAGAAAAAAGAAAGAACTACCAAGTTTTGATAAACAAAATGGAAGCGATTTTAATATTTAAATTAGCAGCACTATTTTTATTTTGAATTTTTAGCTATCTTATTTTTGATAAATGTGTGAGAAGAAAACACTACACTTCATGTACGCACGATATCATTGTACGTACGTATAAAAATCATTGATACCATCTATACCAGCCATTCTCAACTTTCTTCTAGACTGGTACCCCCTACCGTGTAAATCAAGTAGGCTCGGTACCCCCGTTGAGAATCGCTGATCTATACGAAGGAAATAGCATAATTTTATTTTGTTTTCTCCTTATACACAAATAAAAACAATTTCAATTTTTATTAATTATTCCGAAACAATAATAATTATAAAAAATGAATACATTATTTAGGATAATATTAAAGGGTTTGAAACTTTTTAGACAGAGCTCACTCTAAAAAGTTTGAAACATAAAAAATATTGAAATATTCCTAAGCATATACATAGAATTACACTCTAGTTAATTGTCATGAGAAAAATATATATTTCAATGAAGAATTAAATCAAACATAGACAAATATACATATTCAGTAATAAATGGAATTCTAAAAATAGACATTTGAAATAAAATAATAAGCATTGCAAAAATCTGTAAGTAATATTAAAAAGAGGTCTAACGGAGAAAGATAAAGTCTTTTTGTTAGGTTAGTTCAAGGTTATTTTAAAAATATTTTATTTTTAAAGGATTTTAGAATTTTTATTTATGAAAACTTAAATGATAAAGTTCGTAATTATTAATACGATTTCCAAAACAAAGAAATTATTAATCTACACTTATTGTGAAATCCACATAGCATCGATAGACAAAAAAAAGAAAAAGCAATGATCTGTTATCTAATAAATAATTTCATTTTGCAAATAAAAATAATTCGCAGTTAATTTTCAAGAAAAAATAAATAAAAATAAATAACGTTAACAAATTGAGTTCAATGTTATCTAATTCAATGTTCATGATACTTGTTTTTTTTTGTACTTCGCTTTAAATAACATATATTACTGCATAATGAAATCAAATAAAACAAAAATGAATGTAATTATATTTTAAAACAGATAATTTATTTTGGTTATTAAACTTTACGAGGTTAATAAAAAATCATTAATAATTTGAATAGTAGCAAACAAAAGGAAAAGAATTCAATATTTGGATTTAAAAAAATTAAACTGATTCTATTATACACTTTTTTAAATAAAAAAAAAAAAGTTTCACCAAAACGATACATATATATTTCATTGTCACAAGCAAAAATAAAATCAGCAAAAAAAAAACAGAAAATAAAAATATCATCAAAATGTATAAAGCAGTATAAAGCACATTTACAAAGTTTATAAAATTAAAAGCTAATAACATTATATTTTAAATCATTATAAGTAATAGATCGACAATTGTAAGAAATTCAGTATACAACTAATAGCATTAGAAAAACACAAAATAATAGAAACATTCAAAAGACTTTTTGCTGAAAATTTAATTATTTTTCAAAAATACATTTTTTCACACTAAGTAAGACAATATTTTTATAATTTTCTTTCAAACAATGTATCCTTCTCAAAAGAATGATAGTTAACATGGTTGATTATTTTATTCTAAAAAAATCTGAAAAAGTATGTTGTAAATGTACACATTGATAAGGTTAAAGAGATAACATTCATTATGTGAAAAGTTTTTTTTTTGTTAGGGGGAAGGAAATCCCCTCGTCGTCAAACACATCAACAGTGTAACTATAACACATCATCGCAATCGGTAAATCAACAACAGGACCGAGGCCAAGACCAACAACTGCAACAAAATCATAACAGTTGAAAAACCGTCGTCGGACAACTTCGGAGAGTTAACGCACTTTCAACGCCTACAAACAGCCATCCTGAATATTGATCTAGAAACATTCAATAGTTTCAATATAATATATTCAAAATATTCGAATTAATAAGCACAAACAACATTATTATATAAATTATAATTTATGCCTGTAGTCATCCTGCACATCATATCTACTTAGCTATACAAAAAATATTCAAATTGATTGGAAAAAATAAAAGAAATAAGCTAAATCATTGACAAACATAATATATCAAAACAATGACAATATATTTTTTATTATCTATCAATTTCATAAAACGAGAAAAAATAAGAACAAAACAAAACAAAATAAAAATACAATCACATGCAACATTTATGATAATTTAAGGACAATGCAGAATAATAAATGGGTTTTTACTAGATTCCTTTTTCAAAACAACCAATGCGTCATGGGTTTCCTATGTACATAGATCTTTTGAAAAAGTAAGCGAGATTAACTCAATAAG
This sequence comes from Culex pipiens pallens, assembly GCF_016801865.2. NCBI lineage: Eukaryota > Metazoa > Arthropoda > Insecta > Diptera > Culicidae > Culex > Culex pipiens. The sequence goes on from NW_026292824.1 coordinate 375,301, forward strand.
CTTAAAATCCTTTCCTTATTACCTTTCCCAAACAAATTGTGTCCTACTAACCCCGAGTCAACCGCGGGTAATCGGTTTACTGCATTAACATTTATTTTTAATAATAGGTAATTAGTTTAAGGAAATAAATTGAAAATTGTAGAAAAAATATATATACAAAGTAACGAGAAAAAATGTACGTCCCAAAAAACAACCAGGTTTAGATATTGAGCCAAGAAAAATAACACTCAAGTAGAAAACAGATTTTGTTCTAAGTCAGCTGACATAAACAAAAAGCATATTATGAGGAAAAGAGCAAAATGTTATACTGGAAAGACCAACAGAAACAGATACACAAACAAAATGTAATGTATGTAACTCAAATGACATTTATAAAGGTGTAATTAAACAGCTTTCCGGAAGGGGTAGTGATGTTGTGCATCTAAATTGCACAACTATACCTTTTCGGGTATATTCCTTAGCGTAGCTGCAATCAATGATTGCACAAAGCACGCGTTGCAGCTGTCGCTAAGGGAATGACAATAAATTAAGTCTCGATCTCGAAATCTTCACGCATTGATGCGTGGGCCAACCAAAATAGATGACCCATATTCATAGACAACGATGCGTGGATAATACAAGAAGGGACGTAGGTTTGCGCAGGTTAGTTTGGAGACTGGTTAGAGATAGTTTGAGAATAAAGGGGCTGCGCGTGATGCACAGTCAGTCTGTTCTGGGAAACCAGCAAGAGTAGATCATTTAATATCACATCCTGGGTAGTCTCGAGATATAACACATCCCCGGGGCCTCCGGCCACTCCAGGTGGTGGCCACTACTGCCAAAATGTCAAATTTCATGTCCAGTATCAAAATCCCTAAAGTTTGATACCCATATTGCCCCAACTCTTATGGTTCCGCAAATGTCCCCTTATCGGAACATCCCCGGGGCCTCCGGCCACTCCAGGTGGTGGCCACTACTGCCAAAATGTCAAATTTCATGTCCAGTATCAAAATCCCTAAAGTTTGATACCCATATTGCCCCAACTCTTATGGTTCCGCAAATGTCCCCTTATCGGAACATCCCGGGGCCTCCGGCCACTCCAGGTGGTGGCCACTACTGCCAAAATGTCAAATTTCATGTCCAGTATCAAAATCCCTAAAGTTTGATACCCATATTGCCCCAACTCTTAAGGTTCCGCAAATGTCCCCTTATCGGAACATCCCCGGGGCCTCCGGCCACTCCAGGTGGTGGCCACTACTGCCGAAATGTCAAATTTCATGTCCAGTATCAAAATCCCTAAAGTTTGATACCCATATTGCCCCAACTCTTATGGTTCCGCAAATGTCCCCTTATCGGAACATTCCCGGGGCCTCCGGCCACTCCAGGTGGTGGCCACTACTGCCAAAATGTCAAATTTCATGTCCAGTATCAAAATCCCTAAAGTTTGATACCCATATTGCCCCAACTCTTATGGTTCCGCAAATGTCCCCTTATCGGAACATCCCCGGGGCCTCCGGCCACTCCAGGTGGTGGCCACTACTGTCAAAATGTCAAATTTCATGTCCAGTATCAAAATCCCTAAAGTTTGATACCCATATTGCCCCAACTCTTATGGTTCCGCAAATGTCCCCTTATCGGAACATCCCCGGGGCCTCCGGCCACTCCAGGTGGTGGCCACTACTGCCAAAATGTCAAATTTCATGTCCAGTATCAAAATCCCT
>NW_026292825.1:0-47227 GCF_016801865.2 Culex pipiens pallens
TTTTTTTTTTGTGATTCTCATTGTAAGCACCACTTAAAACAATTTATTTTGTTTACAAACATGGCTAATCTACGAAAAATCTGCCAGTGTAGTAGTGAAATCGATGTTCCGCTGAATAATCCCTGAGGTGATTTTATTCAGTCTTCTTTCACCGATTTTTCGTGCGTGAGTGAGGAGAGCTCAAAAGATTTTCTCCTGTTGAAGATTCTACCATCGCTGGTCCTAATCAACTTGAGTTGGAGATTACTTTGAATTTTTTTTTGCAGTTTTACAGATTACACTACGAAGAAAATTTTAAGCAAAACCCAGTCATTTTTTATTCTATAGCTTTATATAAATCAATTTATCATCTCACCAATGCTTCAAATATCCTCCCAAATGATTTTTCTCAGAATTCACCGAGGTAAATTCCGAAAAATCGAGATAAATCGTGAGGCAAACCCCATATTTTCATATATGAGCAATTCTCTACTAAAACCGGAAATGGATTTTAATTGTATTTTTTTATTTGGCTCAAACTTTGTGGGGGCCTTCCCTATGACCAAATAAACTATTTTGCGTCATTGGTTCACCCATACAAGTCTCCATACAATTTTGGCTGCTGTCCATACAAAAATGGTATGTAAATATTCAAACAGCTGTAACTTTTGAGTGAATTTTCTGATCGATTTGGTGTCTTCGGCAAAGTTGTAGGTATTGTTGAGGACTATTGAGAAAAAAATAGGTACACGGAAAAAAATTATTTGCAGATTTTTTTTTCAACTTTTTTTTCACTAAAACTCAATTTCCCAAAATACGTATTTTTTTATTTTCAAGATTTTTTTTATATGATTTAGGGGACAAAATCCGCAAGTTTTGAGCTATAGAGAAACATGGTCAAAAAATCTGCCGCCGAGTTATGAATTTTTGAAAAAATAGTGGTTTATGGAAAAAATCGAAATTTTATGCAAAAACAAGTTTGACATTATTTTTTAATGCGAAATTGAAATTGCAATCGAAAAGTACTTTACATATTTTTTAGAAATGGTCACTCATGGTCACTATTTTTAAAAATTGAAAAACTGCAAATATTTCGCTAAAATCAAACTTTCGGTGGCTATATCTTGAAAACGGAGCCCTTTTTCAAAAAATATGTAATGTACTTTTCGATTGCGAATGCAATTTTGCATTAAAAAATAATGTCAAACTTGTTTTTGCATGAAACTTCGATTTTTTCCTAAAATCACTATTTTTTCAAAAATTCATAACTCGGCGGCAGATTTTTTGACCATGTTTCTCTATGGCTCAAAAGTTGCGTTGTTTTTTTGGGAAATTGAGTTTTGGTGAAAAAAAAGTTGATTAAAAAATCTGCAATTTTTTTTCCGTGTACCTATTTTTTTTTTCTTAAAAGTCCTCAACAATACCTACAACTTTGCCGAAGACACCAAATTGATCAGAAAATTCACTCAAAAGTTACAGCTGTTTGAATATTTACATACCATTTTTGTATGGACAGCAGCCAAAATTGTATGGAGACTTTTGTTTTTGAAAGTTCAAAAGATGAAGGGGCCTTACCACCCCTCCGGCAAGATATATAGAAAAATGGAGCTCGGATTCGAGATCAGGGACAAAACTTAACCTATTCTTCGTACCTTAGTAGTATTCTAAGTATGAAATATATTTCCAGATATCCAAAATACAGATTTAGTCACTAAATTCATGAAAATCAACTTCTTCGTATAAATTGTAATTTTAATGCGACAATAAATCAATTACACTAAACAAATTTCAAACCACCTGCCTCACAAAGCACTGTTTACACGAGGGTCTAGCCACTCGACCCCACCGGTTATCAGTTTATGCAAACCGACGACGCTGTTGTCGGGTGCACGATATCAGTGGGGTTTTGCGAAAAATGTCAACACACTCGCGGAGTTGACGCAGCTGCTGAACGACGACACTGCTGTACACACAGTAACTGATAATGGTTGCATTTGCATTATAATTTCTTCTTTATTTATTTTTTTGCTTTGATTTGATATGCTAACTAAATGGCGCTTTGCTAGAATGTGATTTAGTTCCCCCTTCCCTTTTTGCAAGGGGGTGAGAGGGTGACACAGGAAACATTTAGCGTGTGATTCGATATGAGTTGTGGAACGTAACTCTCTTCCTGGAATCGCTTGTGCTTTGTGGTGAGGAATTGTGCAACATCTGGTCTGATTAAATTGTGGGAAATTTTTTCGTTCAAAATGTGTTACAATTTATTAGAATATTTTGGGTGGTTCACCGAAACCCACAAGGCATCAATTAAACACAGTTACTCGCCGATCGATATCCCGGTAACAATCAAGCTCGACATGAAATTTAATTATAAATTCTACCACAACTCGATTGTTTCCCACCAGGATTCTCGCCGACCCTCGTCCCAACACAAGGTTTGAATTTTTACTTTCAAAACCGCAGAAAGGTTGCAAGCCTGATGGACGACGACGTCGAGCTGGGCAATTCCTTTGTTGGAAATTAATTAAATTGACCTTTCCAGACAGTTTTCATTCCCGTCGACCTGGCAGGCCGTCCACAGTCCAGGCAAATGGAAGCAATTGATCGACTTGGAAGTTCTAGATTGAAACTTTCGCCGGTTTCATTTGTCAAAATGCTGAATTCGACTACGTTAACAAAATTACTCATACATCGAATAACACAGCGTAACAAAATTTTTTTTTTTGTTATTAGCAGGACGATTCAAAAAACTCCCCGAGGGATCGGCTTCCTGAACACAATGCAACCTAGCCCATGTCTTAATTGTTACCCTAGCTCGAGATATTCAATGCAGAAGTTTTGCATATGAATCACCCCCCGTCGAAAAAATATTTTTTATTTTGTTTTCACTGTAACTTAAGTTCTATTAGGTCTTTTTAGATGCTTCTGGTGTCATTGGACGGTAAATTGTTAGAAAAACCCAAAATATGGTCCCGTTGGTCGGTTCCCGTAACCGGTTCCGGTGGAAATCCGGATTATTGGCCAAAATTGTGCGAAATCTTCAAAATTTTGAAATTTGTTGCTCTTTATGCGAAAAAAACATACTATTGCTTCAAACAATCAATACAAACTCAAAAAATAGTTTGTCCAAGCATATCCGAAGGTGTTTTATCGAAAATGTGGCCATTGAGAACCGGTTCTGGCCAATCCGGATCCGGAAACTAGAAAACATTTAAGCAGTTTTTTTCAAAATTCCTATGTGTCAGACAATTTAGAAAAACAAATGTGGTGTTGAAGTTATTTTGCTACTCTATATTTTCAGAATCCCAAAATATGGCCAAGGGGCCAATGGGAACCTGTTCTGACTGTCCCGGATCTGGGAAACAGTGGTCACTTGACATTTTTATTGAATTTATTAAAAAGTTGTTTTAGTTACCAGAATTTCAAAATTCCTTGAAAAAAAAATATGATTTTATTCATAGCCAGAATCAGAAATGTGGCCATCGGGAATCTATTCTAAATGTTCCGGATCATAGAACCAATTGACACTTGACAATTTTATTTAAAATAAAAAAATAAGTTTAATTTTTTTTTAATAAATCTAAATTTCATCAAAATTAGATTCAGACATGTAGCTAAATGGCCAACCGGACCCTGTTTATATATTCCGGATCAGGGAACCAGTGGACAAAATTCAAGATTCCTGGAAAACAAATCAGATCAGAAATTTGGCTGAGTGGCCAACCGGAACCTGTTTTAAATGTTTTTAAAATATTGTCAAATATTTTAGTTAAGAAATTTTCAGGATTCCTTAAAATGAATCTGAATTTATTTAAAATCAGATTTATAAATGTGGCAAATGGGAACCTGTTCTAAATTATCCGGATAAGGAAACCAGATGACACTTGACATTTTAATTAAGTTTATTTAAAAAAAGAGATATCGAAATTATAAGATTCCTGTTTAAAAATCAGAATTTATTTAAATTTATTTTTACATTTTCATTTAATTTATTTTAAAAACATAGTTACTGGATTTATAAGATTCCTGTAAAAATCTAAATTTATTTGAAATCATTTTGAAATTTTAATTAAATATATTTTAAAAATAATTACACTACTTACAAGAATTCTGCAGAAAATCTTGATTTATTTAAAATAAGAATCAGAAAGTATCTGATTTTAAATAAATTCAGATTCATTTTAGTGAGTTTTGAAATTATCCTAACTAATATATTCGACAACATTTTAACAACATTTAAAACAGGTTCCGGTTGGCCACTTGGCCACATTTCTGATTCTGATTTAAAGTAAATTCTGAATTTTTGCAGAAATTTATTAAGTCAAATAATTTTTTAGGGTCTGATTCGATTAGATTAGATTAGAATCTCATAAATCCAGTTACTTTTTTTTAAATAAATTTAATTAAAATGTCTAGTGTCAACTAGTTTCCTGATCCGGATTATTTAGAACAAGTTCCCATTGGCCATTTGGCCACACTTAAGATTCTGATTTTGAATAAATTGCGATTTTTTCAGGAATCTGTTAAGTCCAGTAACTATTTTTTTAAATAAATGTAATTAAAATTTCAAAATGATTTTAAATAAATTCAGATTTTTCGAAGAATCTTATAAATCCGGGCCGGGTCCGGTGACGCAGTGGTTAGCGTAGTTGCCTCTCACCACAGTATGGCCTGGGTTCAATCCCAGACGCACCCGACGGCATTTTTCGAGACGAGATTTGACTGATCACGCCTTCTATCGGATGGGGATGTAATACGTCGGTCCATTAGCGTAAAAGAGGTTTTGAGTGACTCACCACACATAACCTTCGGATGCCTAGAAATGAGCTTTGCTTTTTTTATAAATCCAGTAACTATGTTTTTGAAATAAATTTAATAAATTTGTCAAAATAATTTTAAGTAAATTCAGAATTTCTCCGGAACTCTTATAAACTCAGTTACTATGTTTTTAAATAAATTTAATTAAATGTCAAAATAACATTTAATAAATTCTGATTTTTTAACAGGAATCTTATAAATCCAGTAATTTTTTTAAAATAAAATTAATTAAAGTATCAAGTGTCAACTGGTTTCATGATCCGGATTATTTAGAACAGGTCTAATTGGCCATTTGGCCACATTGCTTATTCTGATTTTAAATAAATTCAGATTTTTTTTCCTGGAAACTGTTAAGTCCAGCCACTATTTTTTTTTTAAATAAATTTAATTAAAATTTCAAAATAATTCTAAATAAAATCTGTTTTTTTTTTAACAGGAATCTTATTATTCCCGTAACTTTTTTAAAGAAATTTAATTCATATGTCAAGTGTACACTGGTTTCCTGATCCGGATTATTTAGAACAGATTCCAATTGGCCATTTGGCCACACATCAGATTCTGATTTAAAATAAATTCTGATTTTTTCCAGGAATCTGTTAAGTCCAGTAATTATTTTTAGAAATAAATTTAATGGAAATTTCAAAATTATTTTAAATAATCTTAGATTTTTTGAAGAATCTTATAAATCCAGTAACTATGTTTTTTTTTTAAATAAATTTGATTAATTTGTCAAAATAATTTTAAGTAAAGTCAGATTTTTTTCGGGACTCTTGTAAATCCAGTAACTATGTTTTTTAAATAAATTTTACTAAAATGTCAAAATAATTTTAAATAAATTCTGATTTTTATACAGGAATCTTATAAATCCAGTAATTTTTTAAAATAAATTTAATTAAAATGTCAAGTGTCAACTGGTTTCATGATCCGGATTATTTAGAACAGGTTCCAATTGGCCATTTGGCCACACATCACATTCTGATTTTAAATAAATTTTGATTTTTTCCAGGAATCTGTTAAGTCCAGTTACTATTTTTAGAAATAAAATTTAAATTTAATTAAAATTTCAAAATGATTTTAAATAAATTCAGATTTTTCGAAGAATCTTATAAATTCAGTAACCATGTTTTTAAAATAAATTTGATTAATTTGTCAAAATAATCTTAAGTAAAGTCAAAATTTTTCAGGGACTCTTATAAATCAAGTAACTATGTTTAAAAATAAATTTAACTAAAATGTCAAAATAATTTTAAATAAATTCTGTTTTTTAACAAGAATCTTATAAATCCAGTATTTTTTTTAAATAAAATTAATTAAAATGTCAAGTGTCAACTGGTTTCACGATCCGGATTATTTAGAACAGGTTCCAATTGGCCATTTGGCCACACATCACATTCTGATTTTAAATAAATTTTGATTTTTTCCAGGAATCTATTAAGTCCAGTTACTATTTTTAGAAATAAATTTAATTAAAATTTCAAAATTATTTTAAATAAATTATGATTTTTCGAAGATTCTTATAAAACCAGTAACTATGTTTTTTAAATAAATTTAATTAATTTGTCAAAATAATTTTAAGTTAAGTCAGAATTTTTTCGGGTCTCTTATAAATCAAGTAACTATGTTTAAAAATAAATTTAACTAAAATGACAAAATAATTTTAAATAAATTCTGTTTTTTAACAGGAATCTTATAAATCCAGCATTTTTTTAAATAAAATTAATTAAAATGTCAAGTGTCAACTGGTTTCACGATCCGGATTATTTAGAACAGGTTCCAATTGGCCATTTGGCCACACATCACATTCTGATTTTAAATAAATTTTGATTTTTTCCAGGAATCTGTTAAGTCCAGTAACTATTTTTAGAAATAAATTTAATTAAAATTTAAATTTTTTTTTAAATAAATTATGATTTTTCGAAGATTCTTATTAAACCAGTAACTATGCTTTTTAAATAAATTTAATTAATTTGTCAAAATAATTTTAAGTTAAGTCAGATTTTTTTCGGGTCTCTTATAAATCAAGTAACTATGTTTTTAAATAAATTTAGCTAAAATGTCAAAATAATTTAAAATAAGTTCTGATTTTTTAACAGGAATCTTATAAATCCAGTATTTTTTTAAATAAATTTAATAAAAATGTCAAGTGTCAACTGGTTTCATGATCCGGATTATTTAGAACAGGTTCCAATTGGCCATTTGGTCACATTTCTTATTCTGATTTAAAATTAATTCAGTTTTTTTTCCAGGAATCTGTTAAGTCCAGTTACTATTTATTTAAATAAATTCAGTTGAAATTTCAAAAATAATTTTTAATAAAATCTGTTTTATTTTAACAGGAATCTTATTATTCCATTAACTTTTTTAAATAAATTTAATGAAAATGTCAAGTGTCCACTAGTTTCCTGATCCGGATTATTAAGAACAGGTTCCCATTAGCCGTTTGACCCATTTCTGATTCTGATTTTAAATGAATTCTGATTTTTCCAGGAATCTGTTAAGCCCAGTAACTATTTTTAGAAATAAATTTAATTAAAATTTCAAAATGATTTTAAATAAATTCAGATTTTTCGAAGAATCTTATAAATCAAGTTACCATGTTTTTTAAATAAATTTGATGAATTTGTCAAAGTAATTTTATGTTAAGTCAGATTTTTTTCGGGACTCTTGTAAATCGAGTAATCATGTTTTTTTAAATAAATTTAACTAAAATGACAAAATAATTTTAAATAAATTCTGATTTTTTAACAGGAATCTTATAAATCCAGAATTTTTTTTAAATAAATTTAATTAAAATGTCAAGTGTCAACTGGTTTCATGATCCGGATTATTTAGAACAGGTTCCAATTGGCCATTTGGCCACACATCAGATTCTGATTTTAAATAAATTTTGATTTTTTCCAGGAATCTGTTAAGTCCAGTAACTATTTTTAGAAATAAATTTAATTGAAATTGCAAAATGGTTTTAAATAAACTTAGATTTTTCGAAGAATCTTATAAATCCAGTAATTATGTTTTTTAAATAAATTTGATTAATTTGTCAAAATAATTTTAAGTAAAGTCAGAATTTTTCAGGGACTCTTATAAATCAAGTAACTATGTTTTTAAATAAATTTAACTAAAATATCAAAATAATGTTAAATAAATTCTCTTTTTTTAACAGGAATCTTATAAATCCAGTATTTTTTTAAATAAATTTAATAAAAATGTCAAGTGTCAACTGGTTTCATGATCCGGATTATTTAGAAAAAGTTCCAATAGGCCATTTGGTCACATTTCTTATTCTGATTTTAAATAAATTCAGTTTTTCTCCAGGAATCTGTTAAGTCCAGTTACTATTTATTTATATAAATTCAATTAATGTTTCAAAATAGTTTTAAATAAAATCTGTTTTATTTTAACAGGAATCTTATTATTCCAGTACCTTTTTTAAATAAATTTAATTAAAATGTCAAGTGTCCACTGGTTTCCTGATCCGGATTATTTAGAACAGGTTCCCATTAGCCATTTGACCCATTTCTGATTCTGATTTTAAATAAATTTAATTAAATTCTGATTCTGATTTTAAATAAATTCAGATTTTTTTAAAGAAATTTGTTAAGTCCAGTAACTATTTTTAAAAATTTTTTTTTTTTAAATAAATAAGATTTTTTGAAGAATCTTATAAATCCAGTAACTATGTTTTTTAAATAAATTTGATTAGTTTGTGAAAATAATTTTAAGTTAATTCAGAATTTTCAGGGACTCTTATAAATCAAGTAACTATGTTTTTAAATCAATTTAGCTAAAATGTCAAAATAATTTTAAATAAATTCTGTTTTTTAACAGGAATCTTATAAATCCAGTATTTTTTTAAAAATAATTTTAATTAAAATGTCAAGTGTCAACTGGTTTCATGATCCGGATTATTAAGAGCAGGTTCCAATTGGCTATTTGGTCACATTTCTTATTCTGATTTTAAATAAATTCAGATTTTTTTTTCTTGGAATCTGTTAAGTCCAGCCACTATTTGTTTTTAAATAAATTTCATTAAAATTTCAAAAATAATTTTAAATAAAATCTGTTTTATTTTAACAGGAATCTTATTATTCCAGTATATTTTTTAAATAAATTTAATTAAAATGTCAAGTGTCCACTAGTTTTCTGATCCGGATTATTTAGAACAGGTTCCCATTAGCCGTTTGACCCATTTCTGATTCTGATTTAAATTTAAAACAGATTTTTTTCAGGAATCTGTTAAGTCCAGTAACTATTTTTAGAAATAAATTTAATTAAAATTTCAAAATGATTTTAAATAAATTCAGATTTTTCGAAGCATCTTATCATTCCATGTTTTTTTAAATAAATTTGATTAATTTGTCAAAATAATTTTAAGTAAAGTCAGAATTTTTCAGAATTTTTATAAATCAAGTAACTATGTTTTTAAATAAATTTAACTAAAATATCAAAAAAATGTTAAATAAATTATCTTTTTTTAACAGGAATCTTATAAATCCAGTATTTTTTTAAATAAATGTAATAAAAATGTCAAGTGTCAACTGGTTTCATGATCCGGATTATTTAGAACAGGTTCCAATTGGCAATTTGGCCACGTTTCTGATTCTGATTTTAAATAAATTCAGATTTTTTTCCAGGAATCTGTTAAGTCCAGCTACTATTTTTTTTAAATAAATTTTATTAAAATTTCAAAATAATTTTAATTAAAATCTGTTTTTTTTAACAGGAATCTTATTATTCCACTAACTTTTTTAAATAAATTTAATTAAAATGTCAAGTGTCCAGTGGTTTCCTGATCCGGATTATTTAGAACAGGTTCCAATTGGCCATTTGGCCGCACGTCAGATTCTGATTTTAAATAAATTCTGATTTTTTCCAGGAATCTGTTAAGTTCAGTAACTATTTTTAGAAAAAAAATTAATTAAAATTTCAAAATGATTTGAAATAAATTCAGATTTTTCGGAGAATCTTATAAATCCAGTTACTATGTTTTTAAAATAAATGAAATTAAATTGTCAAAATAATTTTTAATTATTTCAGAATTTTGCAAGTAATTTTATAAATCTGGTGAATATGTTTTTTTAAATAAATTTAATTAAAATGTCAAGTGTCCACTGGTTCCTGATCCGGATTATTTAGAACAGGTTCCTATTAGCCATTTGGCAACATTTCGGATCCGGAATATATAAACAGGGTCCGGTTGGCCATTTAGCTACATGTCTGAATCTAATTTTGATGAAATTTAGATTTATTAAAAAAAAATTAAGTTTATTTTTTTATTTTAAATAAAATAAAATATTTTGGGATTCTGAAAATATAGAGTAGCAAAATAACTTCAACACCACATTTGTTTTTCTAAATTGTCTGACACATAGGAATTTTGAAAAAAACTGCTTAAATGTTTTCTAGTTTCCGGATCCGGATTGGCCAGAACCGGTTCTCAATGGCCACATTTTCGATAAAACACCTTCGGATATGCTTGGACAAACCATTTTTTGAGTTTGTATTGATTGTTTGAAGCAATAGTATGTTTTTTTCGCATAAAGAGCAACAAATTTCAAAATTTTGAAGATTTCGCACAATTTTGGCCAATAATCCGGATTTCCACCGGAACCGGTTACGGGAACCGACCAACGGGACCATATTTTGGGTTTTTCTAACAATTTACCGTCCAATGTCACCAGAAGCATCTAAAAAGACCTAATAGAACTTAAGTTACAGTGAAAACAAAATAAAAAATATTTTTTCGACGGGGGGTGATTCATATGCAAAACTTCTGCATTGAATATCTCGAGCTAGGGTAACAATTAAGACATGGGCCAGGTTGCATTGTGTTCAGGAAGCCGATCCCTCGGGGAGTTTTTTGAATCGTCCTGCTAATAACAAAAAAAAATTTTTGTTACGCTGTGTAATAAATGAGTAACAGTTATTTCCAACTTTTACCATTTCATCTTCCCAAGCAAACAGTGATGTAACTAAATTCCGTCACTCCACACACTCGCGGGGTGGGCGAGCGCGATTGTAACAAAACAGTGACATTTTTCCCGTATAGTTTCCCCCTCTCGATTGCATTTCCCACCATCCCGCGGCAAGGACCTCCCGCCAGCCAGAGTGCATCCACCCAATAAGTCGTTGTCAACGTGCGGCCACTACAAATTGTACATTGGTGTGCGTGAGTACAACTCCCTTTTCGGAGGATCTATCTCCACGCGCGCTCTCGCAGAACTCTCTCTCTCGAACCTGAAGAGAGAGGATGCTGCGGCATCATCACAGTGTGGGTGTTATCAGCAGATTCAGAGTTTTAGTGTTGGTGCCATCAGGATACTGCCTGCAGGATGGACTAAAAGGCATGATCTATGAAGGGATATGTTTAGCCAAAGTGATGATGATGGGAGCGTGCATTCGTGACATGAAAACATTCGTCGATTACATGAAATCACAGAAACATATCTCAAAAATACATTTTAGAAATATTTCTTTCAAAACCTATGAAAAAGTGATGATCTGAACTAAACTGAAAAGAATTTAAAACGAAAGCAAATGAAACGTAAATACAGTGTATTGGTTGAACTATATCGTAATAAAAAGTGTATTCATTTTTGAATCGCAGAAAACTTCCGTAGTAACAGTTCAATAGTGCGAATCTGCGATTGTAAACAAGTAGTCTATCCCCCTCTAACTTGACGTGAACTGTCACTTGAGCAAAAGGGATAAACTGCTTGTTTACAATCGCAAATTCACCTATTGAACTGTTACTATGGATATTGTTGCTTGTTCAGATGGAATTGTTTGTCCAAAAATTGCCAAAAAATCATACAAATCGAATAAATCTATGGGTCTGAGGGTGTGTGAATATCCGTTTAAAATGAAGACCATTTGATCGCAAATCTGATGACGTATTGTTAAACTCTCTACAAGATCTCGCTTGTGACACGTAACTAAAATTGTTGGAAATGAGGTAAACATTTCACATTGTTTTCAATTTAAATTTGATTTGCCTTTTTAAGACACTTATTTTTTTTAAACATCAGAAATAACTTAGGCAAGATTTAGTTAAAATCTTTCCATCAATAATGTTTATTCGATATAAAAATTAGATGCTTGATTTTAGAAAATAACATAAACCCGTGAAATAGTCAAAGGATTGGATAACAAGTGTCTTTGAAACAATTAATCGACGGACGAAATTCCAAAAAAAAAGTTATTCAATTTCGAAAAGAAAACAAAAAAAAGAATATCAGCATACAGAAAAATTAAGAAACAAATAAAAAGCACAATCAAAATGTGAATAATGATTCAGATACATCACTATTAAAGTGATGATAAGCTTTGGACCTAATGGCAACTGTCAATTAACCAAGAAAAAAGTGAAAAGTGAATAATTCTTACCCACCAAGCTGAAGACAATGACAGCACGTATCATTCTCAAGTGGCACATTAATGCCAGATTCGGTGAAATGCACAGTTTTGTTAAATTAAGTTTTCTAGACCCAATTTAGGTACTAGTACCAATAAAGAGACATATACCTGCACAGAAAAAAAAAGGTTTTTTTTGGAAGCTTGAAAATTTGGTTGGTTGAATATCACTAGGCTTAGTGATTTTTCACGCTCAAAAATTTCAAATTTCACGGGGACCTTAATTTCAAAACACCAAATTTCACGGAAATTTCGCGGAACGTGAAAAATATTAAAATAACTATGAAAATTTCATGTTAGACTTACAGAAAGTACTTTTTATGCTTTATAACATATTATAAAACTCAATGTCAATGTGACACAAAAAATAAATTTGATCAATTAAAAAAATCTACTTGGTTTATGGATGAGCTCTATAAATATTTTGAAGAAAACAAAATTTAGGGCATGCGTATTGTCATTTATTGAGCTGCTTTTTTAATGTTCGACTAATATAGCTAAACAGTTTTCAGAATTTTCACTGATTTGTTACTAATTTGACATTTTGCATTTTATTGAATTTCATATCAAAGCCAAATTCAACAAAACAATCTTACAATTAAAACAATTTTTTGTGACATTTTGCCCAGTTAAAATAGTTTTAAGATTTTCATCTCACTTTTAAAAAACTAAATTAAAAATCAATAGGCAAAAAAATTTAATCTGTAGCGAAATCTTCAAAATTTTATTCAAAGTCAGAACACAACAAAAATAACTTCCCCGGAAACCATCCACCCAAATAATCAAATATCGTGAAAATTAAACCGGCCCAGAAAAAACTGAAATGTTCTTAATATGTGACATTGAAGATAAAAAAAAGTATTTTTTAAATCTTGAATAAACCAAGCTTGAATCTTTCAACATCTTCTAAAATGATATCTTTCAACATTAAAATTAAATAATAGTTAAATTGTTATTATGGCGAATGAAAAAAAGTTTAATTCAGTTAGGTTTCTAGGAAAAACTGATAAACTATTGTTTATAGTATCAAGAAAAAAGCAATCTATTTTCTCAATATTTTTCTACCTCATCTCTGATGGAATTAAATTTTTCAATCTATTTTTTTTGCTCCTCCGGTTATATCATTGACCGGAAGAAAAGGGAAAGGCGACTATTTTCACTGAATGTTACTTTTAAATGAATGTTTGCTTTCAATTGATTTCTAAAAATAAATCAGTACAACTTAAAAAATCTGTGCAATTAAATTTACTTTAAAGGTCTTCATGAACGAAATATTTATTATGTTGTTATTTTAATGAATTGATTTGAGAAAATTGATAAATTTCACGGGATTTCATGGAAATCTTCAAATTTCACGATTTTCACGCTGTCCGCGAAATCGTGAAAATTCACTAACCCTAAATATCACCTTATTTTATGATTAATTTGACTTAAAAAATGCGCAAAAATGTGAACCTGATGAAAATTCATCAGAATCTGACGAATATTTACCAATTCCTGATGTAATTTTACATTTTTTTTGACACAAAATCTGTCACCATTTCAACCGCGCTATCCTTGCAGTCCGCGGGGTCAACACGTTCGACAGCCTAGCTCGGATCTTGCACGCTACCAGGAAGCACAAACCACATTTTTTTTTGACACAAAATCTGTCACCATTTCCTGATGAATATTACCATCATTTTTTTCTGTGTCCATCCCGGGAATTCCCGGGATTTTTACAATGTTAATATATGAAACATTTGTAAAATTTTCAGATCTTCTTTGAAAACAATATTTTCTTTTTTTTAAATCAAGACTAACATTTAAAAAGGGTGTTATATTGATTGTTCGACCCTTTTGAAATGTTAGTCTTGATTAAAAAAAAGAAAATATTGTTTACAAAGAAGATCTGAAAATTTTACAAATGTTTCATATATTAACATTGTAAATCGGACCATTAGTTGCTGAGATATCGACATTAGAAAAAGGTGGGATGTTTGGGTGAGACTTAGAAAACATTAATTTTCCTGTTTTTAAATCTTTGCATAACAATATCTCAGCAACTGAAGGTCGTATCAACAAATTTAAAATAGCGAAATATAGAGAATTTTCTCAGCTTTTCATTTTTTTTTCAAAAGTGGGCAAACATGGACACCAATTAAAAAAAATGAATTACTGTGACAATTTTCAAAAAAGTTACCTAAAAATGGCTATAACTTGATAACGGTGCACTTTATCAAACTTTCACTAAAGTACTTTTTGATTGCAAATTCGATTTTACGTCGAAAAATAATGTTGGAATTGTTTTGCGACCAATATTTCGATTTTTTGAAAAAATCAGTATTGGTTGAAAAATGCATAACTCAATCAAAGATTTTTTGCCCGCTCTGGAATTTCTGAAAAATTGGCATTTGATGTCCCCTAAAACATATCAGCAAACAGAAAAAAAATAGTGTTTTTTGCATATCAAGTTTTAGTGACGAAAAGTGAAATTAAAAATCTCCAAAAAAATTTTACCTTGATTCATATTTTTCCAGTGTGGTCCCTATCCATACCTACAACTTTGCCGAAGACACCAAATCGATCAAAAAATTTCTTCCACAGATACAGAGTTTGTAATTTTCATACATCATTTTTGTATAGACAGCTGCCAAATTGGTATGGAAATTATATGGACAAACTAATGATGAAAAATGGCTTCTTTGGGCATACCAGTGGCACCAAAAAAGTTTCAGCCGGATTAAAAAATACAAAAAAAAAATCGAATGACCGAAATCTCGAAGAATTGCTCTATTCAGACTGTAGTCCCGATTTTCCCCATTTGGCGGTAGCGACTTAAATATAATTTGTAAATTTTTAATTTTATTATTACATTGACTGGTATAACTTTATTTACTGTCGTTTCTTGTTATATTTTAGATATTTTTAAAGATTTTTTTTAAAAGCAAATGATGCTCTTTTGCTAAACGTGCCACAATTTTCGCTCTCCAGGATTCGCCACTCACTCAACCAAAACAACAGATTCGTCTGTCAGGTAACGCCACAAAAGAAAAGTAAACAAAGGTTTCGCCCTTTTGCTTTGGGTATATTTTTCAAGTATTTCAGGAAAAATGTTTTTAAAAACTGTTTTATCAATGTGAATCGTTTCAGATTTCAGTGCTGAATCGTTGGTCTAAAGAGCCTTTTAGAATGAGTTCGGTTCAGGTAATGATTAATTGAGCTTCGAAACAACCCAGAATCCCCGTGTGCAGACAGTGAAACTGGAGCAAATCCGATACAACGATTATCAAAAGTAAGAAGATAAGTGTTTTGGATCATCAAGATCAATTTTGTGAATTTTCTCGTTAGAATTCACTCATTGATGACGCAAATTACGTGGTTCTTAATATACATCGAAGCTGCAGCAAACAAAATATTGGCCCCTCGTGATTCGGTGAAAACTTGTTTTGATTTGTTTTGACTGGTTTTATTGTTTAGCCCTTTTGTTTTTTGCTTGTAAAAGTAATTAGTTTCTGTTTTTTTTAGATATTGGGGGGTGATTTATAAAAAGTTGTGTTCGCTTTACATGAATCTGGTGAAAACTTAGTTTGTTTACATCTAAGGGCTTCGCCCTTTTGAAAAGTCATTACTGATATTTTTAAAAAGTAACCGAAATTGAATTGAACATGTGAATATTTGACAAAATTCTCTCTAGTATGCCTTGAAATTAGAGTGTTCAGTCCAGTGCTGAAAATGTCAGGGGTCATGACGCGAAAATCGGCGACGCTGATACGAATTTTTGAGATCCATTCACTGAACCGCAAAACCGTGACATAAACATTGAGCAGCTGCAATGCGAGGCAGTAGTCAACCAACGCTCATTCGACGTTGCAAGCACACACATAAAGAAACAAGTTTTAACACAAAAAGTTCGTATTCATGCGTGGAAATGTAATTTTGAACATAAGTTATGGTTGTTTTAAGTGTTTTGCACAGTCTACAACCATTCAATTGTTTGAAAATAGTCAAAATAGTGTTTAAAGAGGATTTTACGAGTCAGTCATATGACACGAATTGAGTGAGTGTAGCTCATTTTTTCACGTCTCTCATTCTCCAGCAGCTGACCGGCACGAGTCAGTTGGCAGTGGTTGAACAGACACAGTAGGCTTACAGTCCCATGCTAGCAGTGAGCTGACATTTTGGTTTGCTTCATGTGTACGCTGGGTTGGAAACTTTTTGCAGGCCTGGTTCAGTCTTTTAACACAAGATCGTCAAAAACCAAGTTTCTCTGTTTTTTGTTGTCATACCAAGACTGTCAGGGCAAAAAGTAAAAAGTAAACAAACCCAAGATAGTAATATTGATGAGCACAATATAAATTCAAAAGGTTGAAATCTCATTTAGTCATTCCATTCCATTGCTTTTGATATGAGGAAAACTCACTTTTTGTGGTAAGTTTCGAACACTTTATGCAGTGTTGTGATTTGTACAGAGCATCTTTTTAACTTTTATCGTGGAGAGTTTCCCATTTCCCCTCAAACAAGTAGAACTACAAAACTGATAATTTGACATTTTTAAGATTCGTGTTGTAAATAATCCCAGTTGTCCCTGTCTCTAAGAACTTATGTAATTCCAGCACGTTTCCAGATCCCCCTTACCTCGATGTACACGGTGCTGCTCGGGTTGAAGGTGTCGTTTACCCGGTGCAGCGTGATGTTGATGTGCGGCACCGAGTGCAGCAGTTCCACCAGGAACGGCGTCGCTGGTTGCTCCATGGTTCCCAGACTTCTTCTTCTTCTTTGGCACGCACAACAATACGCACTTCCGGTTTCCGGCGGCGGATGCTGGAACAGACACTCGCACTAGCTCGCCTCTCTCTCTTTCTTTCTTTCTCTCACTGCCGACGACTGACTAGCTCCGGTCACAGACTCCGATCACAAACATGGACACTCTTCTTCCTTCCTAAAGACGATCCATGGCCACGGGACGGGATTTTCTTCTTTCACGGAAGTGCCACTTTTTTCATTGATTTTTCACTCGAAAAAACTTCATCTTCCCGGGGAGATTCTTCCGCGTCGTCAAATTACTTCCCAGGACACGCACTCCCGACTGTGTGTGGACACTTTGGCACCGGGTTAAGAGGAACTTGGCCCCGGGGCGCACTCGACTCTCTCTCGCTCACTCTGCTGTGTATTTGTGGAAAGGGCGCCCCCTCCTCCTCCGGTCTTCTTGCGGACTTTTCCTTCTTCGACAGCCGCGGCGCGGCACTTTAATCGATACACACAACACACCCCTTCAGAGAGGGAAAAAGAACCCACCTTGGAAGGTTCGTCGTTTAACCCCACCGTGAACACTCCACACCTTCAATCCAGCCGTTGTCGCGCGTCTGCTCCAACTTCAACTCCCCTCTATTTCTTTGAATTCTCAAGCACTCGTAGCAGGCGGCGACGACCTCACTCTCGTCTTCCGGTATCCTAGACCATAACTCCTCCCCAAACACGCAAGGATCCCGAGTAACCCCGCAAAGGATCCTTCAAACACACCCTATTCCAGCAGGCCACAGCTTCTTCTGGTCCTCGCCTGCTTCGTCCCCTTTTTTCAGGACACCACCAAAATTTTCACCACCTTCCTGCGACTTTCCGTCGTAGTTTTTCCAGTATGGCCATTTTCCCCCGGTCAGGACTTCATCCGCGGTGACGCAGCTTTGGGTACGGGCCAATCCCCTTGGGAGCACACACAGACACAGCGACGGCGACGGGAACGACCGACCGACCGACCGACGAGCCACGGATCTCTTCTTCCGGTTCCGACGGGAGTTCAACTTGGAATCTGCCGCTGGTGCGTTCTGAGACTTGCTGCTGGGTCGCTGCGCGTGGAAGAAACAAGGGAGAGAGTTATGTTAGAGAGAGCGAGAGAGTGATTGGAGTGCGCTCAGAGAAGAGCGGTGGGGTGTTGGGAGAGTAGAGTAGGGTTACCGTAAGTTGTGTGTAAATTTACTGAGATTTTTTGCCTTCCTCACCTTACTGAGGAAAGGCTATAAAATCACTCGAAAAATGAACTTCTTAATTTGACTACCTAGACCCACCTTCACGTATACCTATCGACTCAGAATCATGTTCTGAGCAAATGTCTGTGTGGATGTGTGTAGGTGGGTGGACAAAAAAAATGTCACTCGATTATCTCCAGACTGGATGAACGGATTTTGACCATATTGGTCTCATTCGATCCGTCTTGGGGACCCATAGGTCTCTATTTAAAATCAGCAAGTTTAGTTAAGTACTTCAAAAGTTATGCTAAAAAAAACGATTTTGGCGAATGTCCGGAAGATTGTAAAAAGGGTGGTTTTTTGCAAGAAAACCTAGCATGTTATACATTTTCAGAAAGGTATTAAAAAGACCTTTCCAATGAGTCCAAAACATTGAAGATCTGACAACCCTATCAAAAGTTATTAGCACTTAAGTGTTATTTATACACTTTTTGGAGGCCGGATCTCATATATTCTGATGAAAACTTCGTCCGGATCTATCATGCAACCCATTGTTAGATGGGTAATCAAAAAACCTTTCCAACGAGGCCAAAACATTGAAGATCTGACAACCCTATCAAAAGTTAGGAGCACTTAAGTGTTATTTATACATTTTTTCGAGGCCGGATCTCAGATATTTCCCTGAAAAAGAAGTCCGGGTCCGTAATGAGACCCTTCGTTAATTAGATAGTTCAAAGACCTTCCAAATGAGCCTAAAACATCCATGATCTGATTACCCTATCAAAAGATATAAGCACTTGAGTGTTATTTATACACTTTTTGGAGGTCGGATCTCATAATTTTTGATGAAAATGATGTCGGGGTCCATCATGCAACCCGCCGTTAGTCAGATAATGAAAGACCATTCAAATGAGCATAAAACAAGATTTGATAACCCTATCAATAAGACGAAATTAGACGGAAAAGACGGTTAAGCACATTTTGTTTTATTTACAACATTACGTAGAAATGCAATACAAATGAAACATTGACTCTTTTTGTGGTGAAAAATAGTCCCGCATTACTGTTGGGAACCAGGATCCGACTATGAGTGCCTCCAAGAGAGGTCATTCAAGGAGGCGATTGAAATTTTCTTCGTTTGAAAGGAGCCATCCTTTAATGAGGCGGTACTCATTTTTTTTGCCAGGGGGCAACTCGCGGCATGATAAAATTTATTCAAACGAAATTTGGATTCGAATATCCTTTACAAAAAAAATACTTTTTGCATTGTTGT
This sequence comes from Culex pipiens pallens, assembly GCF_016801865.2. Taxonomy (NCBI): domain Eukaryota; kingdom Metazoa; phylum Arthropoda; class Insecta; order Diptera; family Culicidae; genus Culex; species Culex pipiens. The sequence goes on from NW_026292825.1 coordinate 19,426, forward strand.
GCAAAATATATATATATATATATTTAAATATTAAAAAAAATATTAAAAAGATTTTAAACACAAAAACAAAATTTAAATGTTTAAAAAAATAAATATTAAGTCATTTTCATTTCGTTATTCTACGAAATTCTAAGTTTCTGAAAATAAATATTTATTGCTCTTTAATTTCTAATTTCTTGACTCATTTTGAGACATTTTTTGAACTGAAAATTTGTTCTGGAAAAATAAGTTTTTGCTTATTTATTTATTTTAAAAATAATAGAAAAAAAAACTTCAATGTGAAGTACATAGTTGAGCAACTCAAAGAATTTTATACTTAGTGTCATTTTGTTCATTTTTAGACAACAATCCAGGTTTTTTTTCATAAATTTCACAATTTTATTAAATCGATAATTTTGTTTTCTTGCACCATTGAAAAAAAACAGCAGGTTTATAATATAAGAACATTCTTCATTTTTGAATTTATTGTTATTTTTAAACTCAAAAGTTTAAAAATATCAAGTTAGAAATTATAAGAATTAAATTCAAACATGAAGAATGTTGTTATAATATGTTAAAATTTGATCGCAAGCTATTTTTTTAATTCAAACAATCAATTTATTAATTTAATATTCCATGAACAGCCTCAAGGGCCGGTCATAGAACTATTTTGAAAAACCGTTGCGGGCCGGATAAAACGGCTTCACGGGCCGGACGTTGGGCAGGCCTGGTGTAGGGATTAAGGATCCAATTATGAGGAAGGCACTAACCACCTAAAGGTGGATTAAGCAACGTTTTTTGAAATAAATTCTTTGAGCTTTTATTATATTAAGGTAAACAAAACAGGTACATATCTGGTTTTGTTTTTGTTTTTTTTTTTTGAAAAGGTCCAATAAACCAAATTTCTATTTTTTGCTTTTTGGGTGTTTTTGAAACCGCATTGAGTCAGAGGTATTAAAAACCACCGAAAAAGCAAAAACTGAAAATTTGGTTTATTGGACCTTTTCGAAAATAAACTCTAGATATATGTTTCCACACAACACACTGCGCAGTAAAAAAAAATCATGGTAATATTACATCTGGAAAGGGGTACATCATTTATGTAAGAAATAATGTGTAATTTTACCTCTGAAAATGTGCAATTTTATACGGACTCCGGACTGTGATAGATGACTTCTCGGCCTAACAACAACTAAGGCCGGGACCGACGTTTTACTCCGCTGGATTCCTGAAGCAGATGGGAATCGAACCCATGATCATCCGCTTACAAAGCGGACAGCGTAACCATTCGGCCACGCCTACATTATGTGTAAATGTGTAAATTCGCCACTATTTTAATGTTGTGGCACTTTTTTTCAGTCTAAATTGAGGTAATATTACACCATAAAAGAGGTAATTTTACACCGACAAATTTGACATCTTCCAAATTTACACAATTTATTACTGATTGTGTACCACCCACCACAATTATAACCATTAAAAATTGCAACTGCAAAAATGTTCGTAAAAATAAGATCAAACTTTGAGGCAAAAACTGTTCCAATATTCTTTATTCATGATAACAGTTATGCTTTTATCAAAATAAACATATTTTTCTAATCCGTGGTCGCATCAGAACGAGTTTTTTAAGCTAAAAAGCTCTCCGATCTTGTAATTTTTTTTTGAAATTGTTTGGTAAACGATTATTTTTAAATTGTTTACAAATGATTGCACATATTTTCAGAATATAATTGTCTATTTATAAAATATAATAAACAATCCTGAGAAAATATTGAATTTTAAATTTAACTAATAAATTTAAATTAAATTAAAATGTGTTCTTAGTAAGTTTCCAAACATTTTTATTTAGGATTCAAAATCAAAAAATTAAATGTTTCATTATTTGCCGATAGGTAAACATTTCTATAAAAAATCTCAGAGATCAGTAAGTAAGCTTTGAGTAATTCTCCAAAATTACGGCAGTCGATAAATTTTGTGTGTTTTTTATTTACCTTGAACTTTTTTTTCCGTATGACAGAAGCAGCAATTTTTCGTCATTGGTTCGTCCATACAAATTTGACAGCAAAAATGGTATCAAAATATTTTTCGGCAAAATTTTACATCTACATAAAACACTCTATTTTTTTTTATTTTCATTATTTTAAAGAGGATTAAAAAAATGCAATTTTAGGTGTAACTGACCAAGGGCTAACAATATTTCGTCGCCGTCGTGCTAACTTGTCGTACGTGCATTTTGGACCAAATTGAGTTAAGAACGCCATTTTGTGCAGCTCACAATGCCTCACCTTTTGACCTTCACAGATCCCCAAAATTCGATTTCAATCCTGAGATATTCAATAAAAACCAAAAAAGCTCCGCGGATTTTTGTCACTTTTCATACGAAAGAAGTTTCAATCTTGTCGTGCTATCTTGTCACTCCCTGAAAATTTAGGTAAGTGCGACAATTGACCAAAGGGATTGCAGGTCAGGATGCGTTTGACGCACGTACAAGTAAGACTACCGTAAACATTTGTAATTATAACTCGGGACTCCAGCAACCAATTTCAACCAAACTTCGGGGCAACGCACTGAATGGTCAACCAAACAAAACGTGTTATTCATTGTTTACATTGCGTGCTCTCGTTTTTGTTTATTCAAGGTCAAACATTAAAACGCGTTTTTCTCGGAACGTCGAAATGGCGGATGCGACATGATAGCACGACAGCGTCGATTTGGTGATGTCGCCATTGTTTGAAAAAAAAAACAAATATTTTCGAAAAACTTAGAAAAAAACGGTCGAAAACAAGATCAATTTAGAAATTTTGATATACATAAGGTCGATGCAAATATTTTTCAAAGTTTTAGTCCCTCGGCTCTGCCCGAGGTCGAGGGGGGGGCAAAAAAAATTAAATATTGAAATAACATGCGATAGTTTCAACATTTGCATGGGAAAAGTGTTTTAAAATGAATTTTACACTAGTTCAGTTGTTTTACAATCATTTGTTTTCAAAAAGTGTAAGATTCGACAAAAACAAAAAAAACTTAGCGAAAAAAACTTTTTGCGATAATAAACATCAAAAATTTTCAAAAATTCAAACGATTTTTAAATCAACCCAAACTTGCTAAAAATGATTCTAAACGCAGAGGAATGCATTTTAAATTGATTTCAGCTGGTTGCGCTTAAATTTTCATTGAAATTTTGAAGTTTCTTGAAAAATATTTTTTTGCCCTCTGATTTTTCGGCCCAACTTTGAAGGGGGGGAGACAAAAACTTCAAATAAAATTTGTACCAACCTAAAAAGCAAAGCAATCCACTTTAACGACCCCCGGGTCTTTTGTGGTCTCTGTTGCAAGTTCCTACTCATTTCTAGGCGTCCGTAGGTTATGTGTGGTGAGTCACCTAAAACCTCTTTTACGCAAATGGACCGACGTTTTACTTCCCCATCCGATAGAAGGCTTGGTCAGGCAAATTTCGTCTCGAAAAATGCCACCGGGTCCGTCTGGGATTGAACCCAGGCCATACTGGGGTGAGAGACTACCACGCTAGCCACTACGCCACCGGACCCGGCCAACCTAATCGAATTGAAATCAAAAAGAAATTTTAAAGCAATATTGATCATGTGCACCGTTTTGAGGTAAATCCAGCTAATAAATGATTTTTGCGAAAATTTTGCATGTTTTTGTTGTTGAATTTTGGAAAAAAAACATTTTAAAGATTCCAGAAAATTTTCTATCATTTAGTCTCAAAATTGTTGGAGTTTGTATCTCTAGTTGCAAAAACCTGCCGATTTGCTATGTCAAAAAATTAAAATACGTGAAATTTTCTAATCCTTCCGATCAAACATATATTTTTTAATGATACGCTCAAGTCTAACTTTTGAAAAAAAAAAAATTATTAAAAACATAAAATAGACAAAAAGAAAAGGATATCGGCTTCGGAAAATTTAAATTCAGATTCTCGAATCACGAAAGAAAAACATTCTTTGTCTAATTTTGATTGTTGCGCTTAAGTGTGATCCTATAACTATTCTTTAAAGTGATTAAAAAATTCTAAATCCAAGATGGCGGCCAAAATGGTGGTGATAAAATGTTGAGAAAATGCTTTTTGTTACTTTAATAGGCAATAAATCATTCAAATTTGACTAAAATGAGGTCAAAGCAATCGAATTGGATGTTTAAAGAAGAACACTTCTAGAGTTTTTTTTTTTTTGAATAGGTCCTATAAAAATATGAAAGGCAATATTTTATTGGACCATGGACCTTTTAAAAAAAAACTCTGGACATTTAGGAAAAAAAATCTGCAAATATTAATAAATAAATAAATAAATAGTTCAATTGAAATTGTATTTCTCTTCTTAATTTTAATTTTTCAAAACGCATATAGAAATATTGTTTCACATAGGGTAAGTATTTCTATTATCTTTGGCCATGAATAACAGCTTTCAAAAAGTGATTTTGACTATTTCAAAGTAATAAATAGTTCAAATCTCGATTAAATTTTCAAAAGGCCCTATCTGCATAGGAAACCCATGAGGGATAGGTTGTTTTTTAAATTTAATCTAATAATAAAAGTTAGCAAACAATTTCTCTATTCCGTAGTAAATTTTCAATAGGGCGTAACCTTTGATGTAAAGTAAGTAAAATATCCCATGTCCCATGAAGAGCATCGGGGCCGCATTTATAAAGCGGACTAGTGGTGATTTATTTCAAAACTTAATGTTTACATCCCATAAATCGCCTTTTTAAGGTGTCCCTGATAAGGTTCAGCTTGTGACGATGCACTACCTTCCCTTTACTAAGCAATCGAATCCAGAAGGGATACGGTCACCAGTTGTATTAGTCCGAGCCGAGATTTGAGCTCCGATCTACCGCTTACAAGCGGAAGCGTTACCACTATGCTACGTGGCTCGGTTACTTGGACTTGGATGTAAACAAGCAGCCTATCCTACTCACACTTAAGTTGATCTATCACTAGAGCAAAAGGGATGGACTATTTGTTAACATTCAAGGTTTCGCCCTTTTGAAAAAGTACTACGGTATTGTCGATGTTTCTCAAAATGGCATTGAAGTTTAATTATTGAAACAATACAGAGTTTTAAAATATTTTCAAAATGCTCAGAATTTGCAAACAAACCGTGTGCTTTAAATGCTGTGCGAATTCCTAACCATCATTGTTCGAAAAGTGCAAAATGGTTTACAACACGACAGTAAATTTCGCATCGTAAGCATCCATTTGAAACCGCTTAGAAAAAACGCTAAATAATTAATGCAACCCGAGATGTATCCCCCTAGTTTTGACAAACATAAAACAAACATTGGCACCCCGTGATTCACTCTCCAAATACACCCGCGCGAGAGTTTCGCTACTGTTCCTCAAAGAGAAGAGAGAGAGAGAGCAACAACTCCCATAATCTATGCTCGATCTATGCTGCTATGATGATGCCCCCTCTCTCTCTTTGTTGGCAACACTTACACTCACACAAGCGAACACGTTTCCTCGCCTACTTGGCCACAGCAAAACTGCACAAGATTTGTATGTGATAAAAACAGCCTACTTTTCAAGTGTCTGATGTTTATGCGAGATTCGCGAGGTTCCTTTCCCAAATCTTGATGTACTTTGCGGTAAAAGTACGATATTTTGCAGTTGTTAGTTGGTTTTATTATTTTCTAACAAGAGCAAAAAGCCTTAATCAAAAACGCACGACACTCGTCCCGAGCAACCGAACCTGCACACGATGCCAACTGAACTGAACCCGATCGAACTTTGACAGCTTCCTTCTGTTTAGCGAGAGAGAGAGAGCATTTCAGATTTTCTGTGTGAGATTGGCCCTTTTGGCGTTGTCTCAAACGTCCTCTCTCGTCCGCTCTCCCCGACGACATGTCCAAACCCGTCACTGCGTGCCTAAAACATAATGTTTGTCAACATGGAAGCAGAACGTCGGAGGTCGGAAACCAACACGGGCGCAAAAGTAACGGCGATTGCACCAATACCAACAGGGTAAAGTGCAGGCCATTGACGTCACGCGCTGGGTGTTTGTTGTTTTGACACATTCTCCCAAGAGTGGTCGAGCTGGGCGCGTGCGCAATGAGCAAGTCATACACGGGCGTCGAGCTTGAACAACTGCTCGAAACAGCTCGAAACGTGCGGGTTTGGGGCTGTTGACGCTAGATGGTGCTGTCAAATGAGTCAAGCTTGATGAGGGTTATGGTAGAGCGAAAGTTCTTTCAACTTTGCCGTTATGTTATGGTTGGAATGGAGATATCAATGGTAATAACTTGACACCGATTGACCTTCATATAAATCGAAAAATCTAACCTAAGAAAACCTTGAAGCAAATTAAGAAGGTCAACTTAAGGGTCAGTTGCGCCGTTTCTTCTTTATCATACCTTCACTACCTGAATATGAACCGTTCCATACCTCTACCTGTTTCTGCTTCATCGCCTTAATTGCCCTCTTCTCTTGGGCGATCCTCTATCGATCACTCTCATTTCGGCCACCGCATGGCGCCTCAAAGCTCTCAACCCAGCTCGGCTCATCAGCATTCAGTCGGGTTGTGATCGTCGAGGTGTTTACACGTTCACCAGTGCAGATTCTTAAGCTTAGCTGATAGTATACCGCAAGTTCCTGTGCGCGGGTTTTCGGAGGTCATCAGCGAAGGCCAGCAACCGCCGCCGTGTGTTACGTGATCATCGCGAAAGGATCACCGCGAGGAGTGACCAGCTATGAAGCTGATCTGCCTTTGGGCGGTTGGGCTAATTGCCCTAGCTTCGCTAACAGGTAATCCGGTTTGTTGAATTAGAATAATTAGAATGACTCTCCAAATCAGCGTGCGATAGGTTGAGGAACTGGGATCAATAAATCACAAAATGCTTTGATTTGTGAGTTTTAGTTAGTGTTTGACAGATGCTTACCTTCCGCGACCTCGCTCAAGGCTAGTGATGCTGAAGGTGGGCAACTGTCAAACGCAGGGTTATTCGCCTAAAAGGTGCAATATGAGTTCCAAGAAGACAAATTGCCATGTTTACCTGTTTTCAGCAAAGGTCTTCGCGGATGATGTCATCCGCTCGATATCGCCAGCGATCTCGCGTCAACGAGAACCGCTTATAGTCAATTAAGCAATCGCATTTAAGATCAATTTTCGTGCCATCGATCGTAATTGATTCAATTTGCGCGTCGTTTAAAAATGCAAATGGGTTCTCCCCACGGGTGAAATTAAATCAATAAACAATTCCAGCTAATCAAGAAGTTCTGATTACTCCGTCATGCTGACCTTGATCTTTACCGGAGCGCACCCTAGTAACCTCCCTTATCTGCTCATTCACTTTCAGAGGCTCAATGGTTCGGCAGCGGCAAGAAGAAGGAAGAGAACCCGAATGTGGCCCTGCTGTCGTACGCTCCGGTTGATCCGGATTCGGTGCCACCGCCGCAACCGGTGACCACGTCGACTACGACGACCACCCCAGCGCCAACTACGACCAAAAAGAAGGGCTTCTTCGGAGGGCTGTTTGGCGGAAGTGGCAAGGAGAAGGAACCCAAGACTACTACGACGACGACGCCGAAGCCTACTACGACTACGCCGGTACCGACGACCAAGAAACCCAGCAGTGGTCTGTTTGGAGGCCTCTTCGGTGGAAGCAAAAAGGACAAGACCACGACCGAGACGCCAACCACGGCCAAGACTACCGCCAAAGGCGCAGTGACCGTTCCGACGACGACGGCGAAAACTGTCGGTGTCACGTCAACGGTGACTCCTACCACGACCAAGCAAGGTCTACCAATTGTACCGGCAGCCCCCACTGGAACTACCCCGAAGATCTCCACCGCCAAGGATGCCTTCCCAGCCCTTCCAACAGTCTCCACTACGGTCGCCTCCGCCCAGAAACCCCCGGCAATCCCTCCGAAACCAGTCGCCTCCACCCCCAAAACCCCAGAAGCATTCCCAGCGCTTCCACCAAAACCGGCCAGCCCCACCCCTTCCCCAGTCCCGACTTCAACGATCGCCAACGCGTGGAACAAACCCCTGCCAACACAACCCCCATCCCCAGCCGGTAAACCCGGCGTAAGCTTCGTCCCAACCCAAGCCCCCGCCCCGGGTTCCCCCACCAAGGGCACCACCCCTCGTTACAGCGAAGGACCGACCGCTTCCGATGACGAGCTGGCAACCCTGTCCGAGCAACTCTTCTCCAAGGAAAACACCAACCTGAACAAGCACGTGCGCGTCAACTACCAGCGCCAGACGCTGTCCTCCTCCTCCGTTGACGAAGCGCCGGAACCGTTCCTCTCGGTCGACGAGAAGCAGGTGTACGCGATGCCCACGATCGAGAAGATGCGCGCTCTGTTCAACAACTACGAGCTGGACACGATGGTCAACGAGTACGTGACGCCGATGGAGAAGAAGGAGGAAAACGATTTTGTCGACGCACTGCTCGCGACCAACGTGATGCGTTCGGCCATGCTGTTCCTGCAGAAGAAGGGCGTCGTCACGGCTGACCCGAAGACGCACCACGAACTGCTCAAAACCATCTGGTTCCAGCTGTACTCGCGTGGTAACGGCAAGATCGGAAGTTCCGGCTTCGAGCACGTCTTCCTCAACGAGGTCAGCAACGGCACGATGATCGGTCTGCACAACTGGGTCTACCTCTACGATCAGGAAAAGGCCGGCAACCTGGACTACCAGGGCTACATCAAGAAGCTGGACTTTGGAGGAGTAAGTTTACCTTTCGCCATAACCCATAAACCAAATATCTAACCTCCCCCACCCCCTTCTCAAACCAGCAAAAGGGCGAAATCGCCAAGGTGCGGCTCACGTTCAACAAGCTGATGAAGCCGTCCAACTCGCTGTTCGTGGGAACGTCGCCCGAGCTGGAGTTTGCCCTGTACACGGTGTGCTTCCAGATGCGGCCGGACACCGAGTGTCCGCTTGCGTACAACGGCAAAAAGTTCACCGTCAAGACGTTCACGTTCCGCTACCGCGGCAAGAACCTGATCGGCGGAGCCTGGCCGAACTTCTAAACTCGACTCGTCATGTTTATTTCATAAGAATTGTAACCGTTGATTGAAGAGACCATGTTTATAACAAAGTTCCGTGAAGCGTTTATTCAACCGAAGCATGCCATGAAAGGTGGACGTTCACTTCTTAGTTATTTCCTTATTACGTACTGATACTGATATGCTGCGCAATGTAAGCAGGCGCTGATCAAAGCAGGTCATCATTTTCGCAGAAGATCCTCCAAAAACAAGTATTTGTATCGACGTGGTAGCAAACTGAAATAAAAGATCAACCGTGAATTCAGCGTTAATTTTTACTGAAATCCTAAAATACATACTCAACTAGGATCGCCCAGCCAACGGCGAACCAGTCCGGAGCGAAGGCCTGTCGTTTGTTGGCGCGGATTGATCGAACAATGGACGCGGCTGCCACGGCGGGATCCACCACCGGGAGTTCCGAGAAGAAGCTGAAAAGTACGATGAACATATTAACATTCTTTAGCCATTTTTTACATTTGGGTGATTTCTCGGCTTCAACAGGATCAGGAAGCCAATTTTAGCATTACTTGTAAACCCTCTAAGACACAATTTTAAATGTTCAAAACTCTAAGGAAAGGAGAACTCTTGATTTTACAACCCGGACAGACGGTAATAACAAAATTCATGCCATTTTAATAACAAATACTGTTAAATAACATAAAATGTTATGGAATCTTCTTGAAAATCCATGTCATCCATCCAACTGTTATTAGGATGATAGAAATAACAAAAAATAATAACAAAGATTTGTTCGAAGAATAACTTAAAATGTTATTAGTCTGTTATTACAATAACAATCAAATAACAATCAAATAACAAAAAAAATCATTACGACAAATAATAAATCCTGTTATAAATAACATAATGTTATTCCCAAGTTATTTCCGTCTGCTCGGGAAACGTCAAAAAAACATTTATTTTTGATTAATATCCCCTGTTCTTTTCCTTTGTTTACTGAAAAAGTCACTTTTTTGAATAATTTTCCGAAAACCGCTTGAAATCGATACACAAAATGCATTCTGAGGAGTTCTCTATGATTTCGTTGATTTCGCAAATTTTGTCGCGATTTTTTTATTTCAATTTTTGATTTTGATGAAACTTTGTCCATACCCTCTTTACACGGAGCTCACACACACTACCAAACGATTGGTTTGATAGTAATTGTGTGTCACGAGTAAAAAGTGACAGTTCGTCACTTTTTAGTTTGTCAAACCAACCAGGTTCAAACCAAAAAGTGTCAAACGAAAAAGTGACAAACCAACTCGGGCAGGTGAAAATAACAGGGAGAATACCATTTCTATAACGAATCGACAATTAGGTCCTAAAATGAAGCTTCGATTGTTGATATTATTGTTTACAGCGATAAAGCTTATTTTTCTGATTACAATGAAATTGACAAGACAACATTTTTTCGATGGATCAACTATGGTCCCCTTGGAACGAGCAGTCAAGTAGGACCTTTTCTGTCAAGAAGGACCGCGAGGATAATTTTTCAAAATTGATTTAAAAATCCATTTAAACTCTTTGTTGTCGTACAAAGGGTCATTGTACTCAGAAAAATAAGCTTTATCGCTGTAAACAATAATATCAGCAATCTAAGCTTCATTTTAGGACCCAATTATCCCAAATCCTATTATTGAATTTTCTTATGGAATCGATCCATGCATAATAGTTCGATAACAAGTTATGTTATTATCATAACAACTTTTTGTCCCATCGATTTAGTAATGACAAATTGTGTTATCATAACGATGTTTGTTATTGATTGAAATTTTTTAATGAAATCTAATACCATTTTATGTGTTATTTCGGCTATGTTTTGTTATTTGTTTGTTTTGATTTTGTTGTCATTGGTTTGTTATTGCAAGAAAAAATAATAACAATGTCAGTTATTTTCAGTACGATTTTTCTGTTATTATCTGAGTTATTATAACAGCTAATCTGGGTATTTCAATAACATGTTGATATCTTGGTTCAACAGGTTTTGATTTTCTCGTGTTATTACCTATGAGTTATTAAATTGTTTCATAACCGGTGGTTGAGTGTACACGAAAAAATCCCCTTTTTAAACTTTTTATGACTATTAGTTGAATTCCATTTTTTTTGGATTTTCTTTTACATCTTTTAAGCCATGTTGCGTAATGGTGCAAAATCATGTTAAGGAGATATTAAAGAGATATGAATTTTTGAAAAAAAATTTTTTTTTTTGGAGGACATCAGTAAAAAAATATTTATATCTCGTTTTAAATCCTATTAAGCCTGTAATTTTAAACCGACGATATTTCAGAAACTATTGGGCAGATTTTAATGTAAAAAATTGCAACTTCTGCCACATTTTTTTTATCCTTTAAATAAAAGAAACAATTCACAGTTGTCCCTTTTGTCGAAGTTGCATAAAAATCGTGGGCTCACCTTCAAATTTGACTTTTAAACTTAAAAATCAAAAAATCTCATAAGAGTGACGTGTTTTTTTCTTTCAGTGTGTTTTTTTTCGGAAAACCCGTCAAATTTCCTGCAACTTTTTTTTTACCACTTTTTGATAGGACGCAACGGCTTCGAGATACAGCAATATTTAAATTACGAAATACAAAAATATTTAAAACACTTACGCCCTTCTCAAATGTCATTATCGAGTGTAACTGGCTCCATATACACAAAAATGGCATATATAAACGTAGGATAACATGTCTATAAAGTTTCATTGAAACCGGAGAGGGTCGAGAAAAAAGTACCAAAAAATTCCTGGTTTGGGCTGGAACTGCTCAATAACAAAAAAATCTAAATGTTCATATAAATTTTGGTAGACGATTTTTGCCAGTAAGAAGACAAACAATTTTGATACTTCAGAGCCGAGATAGATAATTGTGATTTATTAAGAGAAAAAGCGCCAATTTAGAATTGTGAAGTGATGTGATCAGAAAAATTTGGAGATATGTTCTTCTAGAATTATATTTTTCCATTGATATTTGACTTAATCTTTATAGAGAACGTTACATCACGTTCTGATCGCTTTTAAAATTTCGAAAAATCCCACTTTTTAAATTTGTGGGGGTATTAAGGGTTATTTAATAAAAAGAGAAACTACACTATTTTAGTACCATTTAGAACATATTTTTATTGCATACGAATTAAGGCATTTTTCCTGAAATTTGCTTCACTTTTGAAAGTGTCCAAAATAAGTGTTTTTACCCCTTTTGTAATGCAGAGCTTAATGTCAAAATATTAGGAAATATATAAAAAAAAAGTTTCATTTTGGAACACTAATTGCTAAGTTTTTGATTCAGACAGCATGTTTTTACAAGGGAGGAAGGGGTTAAAAATATTTTTTGCCGTACGTAATAAAAAACACACCAAAAGTGTTAATATCAACGTTGAAAGCAACCCAAAAAAAATGGTATGAAAATTATTAATTTTAGATGTTTATATCCCTCGATTCTGGCCAAAAAACAAAAAAAAATACAAACCAAAGTGTTAACATTTGAACGAAATAAAAGTGATTCAAAATGCATTTTACACCTGCCCAGTTGTTATGTAATCAATATATCTTCATATTGGAGTCACTAACGTTGAAAAATATTTGAAACGGCCTAGCCAAAAAAACCTACCCGGGCAGACACTCATAACAAAATTCATGCCATTTCGATAACAAATACACTCAACCCCCGGTGGTTGGCCATTTTTTCGTTTGACAACTTTTTAGTTATTACCCCGTTGTGTTGGTCAAAGTCAAACTAAAAAGTGACGAACTGTCACTTTTTAAACGGCGCTCACTCACACTTTCAAAACAACCGTTTGTTAGTGTATGTAAAAGGGGTGCCAAACTAAAAAGTGACCCCGTTCGTTTGACAACATTTGGTGTCAAACCATCGGGGTTTGAGTGTACTGTTAAAATAACAGAAAGTGTTATGGAATCTTCTTGAAAAATCCATTTTTGCACAAGAGTTTAATAACAGATTATGTTATCATAAAAAAAAATTGTTGTTGGTCTGATATTGGTGGAAGGCCAAAACAACTTTGAAATAACATTTTTTGTTATGGAAGAATACTTGCAACTGTTATTGGGATGATCGGATTAGTTGTTAAAATAACAAAAAAAATAATAACAAAGATTTATTCGAAGAATTACTAAAAGTGTTATTAGTCTGTTATTACAATAACAATACTTTAACAAAAAAATCATAGCAACGAATAACAAATCTTGTTATAAATATATAAATAAAAAACCACTAGCGTGCTCTGTGAGAAAGGTGGGGCAATAATATGGACGTTTTGAAAGTTACGTCATATATGGACACCCCCTGACAAAATTTAGAACAAATTTCTTAGGGAGGGTGGAGCAGTTGCCCCATGTTGCCCCACCCTGTGCACGCTAATGTAAATAACATAAAATGTTATTGAGTTATTTCCGTCTGCTCGGGTATGTTTTGAAAACTTTGTGTGCAAAGTTATTTTCGTTTAAGTATTTAAATATTTGATTTTGCATCTAAAAATTAGTTGTACAACTAATTTCATATGACCAAAATTTTAGATTTTCTAAAAATCATATTTTTTTTCGAATTATAACGCCTGTACCGTTCAATCATGGCCTTTCGAGGACACCCGAGACAGACACGAACAACGTAACAAAGTAAACAAAATAAGTCACTTTTCAAAACTTTTTTTTCTAAAATAACTCGTGAAGAATACATACATCAAAAAACGGACCCCGAAATCTTGCTCAGGGACAAAAGTTACCCCTTAGGACAATGTTTCACGCAAATCGAAGAGGGGTCGGGGAAACTTTTCCCGATTTCGTGTGAGTTGACGGAAAATTACCCAATTAAAAATCAAACATCTATTTGCAATTTTTCAACTAACTTGAACCACTTTTGGATATTTTCCTAGAACATGAAAAATATTTGTTTTGTATCGCCTAAAATTTAAAAATCAATGTAAAAAACATGAAACATTAAAAATTACTTAAAAATATAAAGTTCAAATTATATAAAAATGAAAACAAGACTGCATTAAACAAAATAAATTACTCACGGCATCTTCAGCACCGCCTCCACCAGCTCCCTGCGCGTGTTCAGCTGAAACGGAAAGATGGCCGTCGTCTTGACGGTGAGGGCCTGCCCCGCCAGCCGAATCTCGTCCCGCAGCTCCTCCATGAACCCGCGCACCGCATACTTGGTCGTGGTGTAGTGCCGCGTCAACCCCACCGGCAGCAGGGCCGACGCCGACGCGATCGTCACAATGTGACCCCGCTGGCGAGCGTACATCCCCGGCAGGAACGCGTTGACCGTCTGAAAGTTGGACAATTTTGACAATTTTGACAATTTTGACAATTTTGACAATTTTGACAATTTTGACAATTTTGACAATTTTGACAATTTTGACAATTTTGACAATTTTGACAATTTTGACAACTTTGACAATTTTGACAATTTTGTCAATTTTGAAAATTTTGACAATTTTGACATTTTTGACAATTTTGACATTTTTTGTCAATTTTGACAATTTTGACAATTTTGACAATTTGACAATTATGACAATTTTGACAATTTTGACAATTTTGAACCTACGTAGAAGTTGGCGAGAATGTTGACGTTCACCAGACGTTGCAGATTTTCCGGCACGTACTCATCCGACACGAGAAACGGGACAAGGCCGGCATTGTTCACGAGCAGATCCACCGGCGATCCCAGGTCGGCTTCTATGCGTTGGCGAAGATCGTTAACTTGATCGCAGCAGGCTACGTCAATCTGCAAGTAAGCGACGAAAGTAAAAGTGGCGTCAAGGCCATCTCTGATCTCACCGCACTTTGTAGGCCGCGGCTTTCACGCCGTAATATCTCAGCTCCAGCACGGTTCTCGTCGCTGCGTATTCATCCAAGTCGGCTATGACCACGTGGCAGCCATGTTTAGCCAACTCGATGGCGATGGCGCGGCCCAGTCCGTTTGCACCACCCGTGACCAACGCCGTCCAGCCGCGAATGTCTTTGGGATTCTTCCAACGCAAGAACTTTCGCGCCAACAGGTACAGCGTGTGGGGAATCAATTTCGTTACATAAATCAGCAATTTGGTAATGATCTTTAGCACGCGGACCGCGGTCATCAGCGGTGTTCGCTGTGGCAGCGGCAGGGCCGGATTGTACGGCAACTTATAGAACTCAACCAAACTACCCATCGCACGACCGATCAAAGACTGATTGCGAGTGGTGTACTAAGCCGAACTACACGGAGCGCAACGATGCATAAAACAAATTGCAATTGCAGCATGCTCGCGTAAACCAGTTTAAGGTTATGCGCCTACCCTCAAAAGTAAATTTTCTTGAGCGACCAGTAGTCACTTGCGATGATTCGACCGCTCGGTAAGCTACTCCACCAAACTACCCGCAAAATGATCCCCTCGGCCGACCCCGACTCCCGCGGCAGCCTGTACGAGTTCCAGCTGCAACCGTACAACCCGATGCCACCGGTTCCTCCCAAGTCGCTGTGGCAGCAGTTCAAACGGATCGTCTACTTCGTCGAGTTCCTGTTCAAAAGTGTCCCCCTGTGGCTACGAGTGTTCTCCAACTGGTTGTTTCCAAAGCCCCCGAAAATCATCACCAACTGGAATGCCCTGGTCACGGGAGGAGCCAACGGGATCGGCAGCGGAGTTGTGCTCGAGCTGGCCAAGTGCGGCTGCAACGTGATCATCGCCGACTTGGACGAGGTCAACGGGGAGCGGATCGTGCAAGAGCTGAAGAAAAAGTATCGCATCAAGGCCGGCTTCTACAGGGTAAGTAGGCCATGTCTTGCTGCTGTTCGCCTGTTATTAATTACCATGGCGTGCTTGGATCAGGTTGACGTTTCGGAGTACGACGAAGTCGTGCAGCTAGGACGCAAAATCGAGCACGAGTTTGGCCCCGTCGACATCCTGGTCAACAATGCGGGCGTCCTGCCCTTCTCCGTGTCCGACGAGTACTCGCCGGCGAATCTGCAACGCATGATGGACGTCAACATCCTGAGTCACTTTTGGACCGTCAAAACGTTCCTGCCGGGGATGTACGAGCGGCGCCGTGGTCACGTCGTCGGTTTGTCATCGCGGACCGCGTACGTTCCAACGGGGTACATGCGCAACTACGCCACCAGCAAGTACGCCGTGCGCGGGTTTATGGAGGAACTGCACGACGAAATCTACCACGCGGGGTACGAGGGAGAGGTTGTGACGACCTGCGTCTTTCCTGCCGTGATTGCCACCCGGAAGGAGTCGATTGGGACGCTGCTTTCGCTACCGTGAGTTTCGCTCGGTGAAAGCTTTTGTTTCCATATTAAATGTTTCCAATCTTCTTCAAGTGGATACTCCGAGATGGATGTTACCACCGTAGAGGAGTGTGGCAGGCAGATTGTGAACGCAATTCTACGCAACAAACGGAAGCTGTTCGTGCCGAATACCTTCCAAACGTGGCAGCTGGCGCTGTTTGAGTAATACTGTTTATTTTTAATTTCTTAAAATCAAAATTCTAATTTTTATGCTATTTTTATTCACAGAGATCTTCCGAGAAAAATTACCCGGCTCTTGAAAAAAGAGCTGTTTAAACGCTAAATTAAGCGTGAGAATTATTTCTGAACTGAAAATAAAATCAATTTCTGCATCCTTTCTACTTGAAAGATTAACAGATTGTTGTTGTTCATTCATTTATTGATGGCAGCTTTAACTTATAGATTGTCAAGGGAAACAGATTGGCCAATGTTTGACAGATTCAAACGCGCTGGACACCAACTCCCCTTTACGCCCAGCAAAACTGGTAGTGTTGCAAGCGCAAAACACACGTTGCCAGTGCCGATTTATTATGCATCGACCAATCTGTTTTCCCTAGGCAATCAGTACGGATTAAGACGTTTATTTTATTAGGTATTTATTTATTTATTTATTTTATAAAAATTAATAACAAATCTTTTTGATTGCATAAAAAGTTTCTAATATTTCTAAAAACAGATGAGAACCTTTAAAAAAATCAATTGTATGAAAATATTAATCAGAAATAAAAAAACAATAAATGATTTTGGCTGTAATATAATCACAAAATTATTTTTTATTATTCAATATTTTATAAAAATTATTAAAAAAAAAATCAAACAAGAACAATTTGCAGACATTTAAAAAATATTCAATGCATTTTCTCCGTGAACTATCCCTACTTAATTTCTTTTATTTAAGCTTTTAAAAAGTAAATACATTTAAAATCACTTATCTTTTCATTCATCATTGTTTATCCTGACTCGACCCGACTCGGATGATCGAGAAAAACATAGTATTTGTTGTCTTATATGAAAATATTGAATCAACATTTGTACTGTGTACCATCATCTGGGGTGAATCGGGATACATAAGAAGATTTGGGACAGCTGTTTTAGCCAGGTTTTTGCACTAATTACGATAAGTTTGATTGATTTCGGTAGCTTTTTTGTTGGTGAAATTACGCAAACTTTTAAAGTACCGTCAGTAAGGGTGACATTGGGTCTGGGGGTGAGATTGGGTCAAAGTGATAATTTACGGATTTCACCATTTCTCAGGTTTTCTCAATGAAACTAAATTCTGTTAAAAGAGATGTGTAGGGGACATCTTATAAGATGACTTCACTGAAAAAATCTCGTTCTTAGAACAAATCCTGTTATTTTGGCAGCTGTCTAAAGTTGAGGTACGTTTTTGGCCAAAAAAGAACTAACGAAAAATATTTTTTCTAATATTGTTGTTAGAATTACTCGAAAACTACCCAAATGTTTGAAAATATCTACTTCAAACATTGTAGCATGTCAATACGATTCCCTCGAACAAAAAACACTGTTGGATGACTTGTTTTCACCATATCGTTGTATTTGAGCATCATTTTAGTTGCATTTGACTCAATGTCACCCCCTCTAAGGGGTGATAAAGAGAATATAAAGAATTTTCTCAGCTTTTCAAAAATATTTTATTCAAGATTGGGCAAACATGGGCACTAATTTTAAAGAATGAATAACTGCGACTATTTCCTTAAAAGTTACCTGAAAATGGCAATAACTTAAAAACTGTGCACTTTATCAAAATTTCATTAAAGAACTTTTCGATTGCAACCATATGAAAAATTTTTGCGACCAATATTTCGATTTTCTGAAAAAATCAGTATTGATTCAAAAAATCATAACTCGGTCAAAGATTTTTGGCCCATTCTGGACATTTCTGAAAAGCTGGCATTTGATGTCCCCTAAAACATATCAAAAAATAAAAAAAATAATAAAAATAGTGTCTTAAAAAAAATTATACCGTGTATCATTTTTTTCAGAGTAGCTTTGCCGAAGACATCAAATCGATCAAAAACTTTCTTCAAATGATACAGATTTTTGAATTTTCATACATCGTTTTTGTATGGGCAGCTGCCAAATTTGCATGGAAAATTATATGGACATATGGATACCGATGAGGATTAGAGCGAGACGGCAGACCCGAGGTCGGCCGATCGCTTGACGACGAGCAGCTAGCAGAGTTCCTTCGACCGTAAAAAGTGTTTTCGCGTATACTCAGCCGGAAATCTTAATATTAAACTATCTTAAAACTAAAATAACGTGTTTTGTTTTATCACACTAATGATGCAAAATGGCTTCTTTGGGCATACCGAAGGCACCAAAAAAGTTTCAGCCGGATTTAAAAAATGCAAAAAAATCTATTGACCAAAATCTCAGAGAATTGCTCAAATGTGAAATCAAATCAAAATAGTTTTTCGATTTTTTCCATGTTAAAAAACAAATTAAAAAAATGGCAACACTGCCAAATTTATTTTGACCAATTTGTAGCATAGCTCAAAAGACGCATTATTTTGCGTAATTTTTTTTTGTAAATATTCAAATTAAAAAAGGTGATTTTTTTAAATCATAACAATTATTTGTGAGAAGTCCTAAGCAATATCTAAATTGAATAAAACTAAACTATGAAAATTTTTTGAAACGACCTTTCTCTAACAAGAATATTTTGAATGAAAATAAGAAATGAATCCTTCTTGTTTTTAGCTTTCAGTTCACTTCCAACATTAGAAAGATTTGTTTGATCATATAGAAATAATTCTTCACAAAATTGAACCTAGAGAGATAAATCTAAAGTCATACGAGTACTTCAAATTACATTAATTCTTTGATGTAATATTTATTAACAAACATGCCTAGTAGGCATTGCCTTCTTTGCTGTCAAATCAATTTATCCAACTTTCTTCGCGGTTTTGTCAACTGTGCAAACAAAAGCCGAGAGATTGATCGAGGAAGGTCGCTGCAAACAAAAAAAATAAAAAAAAATATTTAATTATTAACCCTTAATCATCACGAGTCCCACCTCGTCAACGCCAACGGCCAAACGTTGGTGAGGTTCGGCACGTCCATCTTCCTCGTGTTGTTCCGAACGCCATCGACAATCACCCGCCCGGCGTCTTCCGGGGTGGTCACGTCCAGTTCCGAGTTTCTACTAGGTTTGACAATGTCAGTAGTAGATTCAAAAATAAACTCATCAAATTTACGGCAACGCAAGCAGCTTCTCAATGGACTCCTTGCGCGTTCCGATGACCCACGGGAACACGGTCGGTCAGGTTTATCCAAATTGGGATACTTTTGATCAAGAACTGGATGAAGTAGATGATCTTGTAGCTGGAACTCGTACAGAGTTGAATCGTGGAAACGGGAAGTTATCATTTCGTTGAGTGGTAGGGGAACAGCACCTAATTCCAGCGTGCCTCTAATGTTGGCAGGTCAGAACTTTGACATTCAATTAAAACTAATAATAAGCGTTTTCAACTGAAATCGAGTGATAAATAGCTCAATGAGAAGTAAGCAAGCCAGTTTCTATCAAAAGTTTTGCAAAATTAGTTGTTTAAATAGTGAAAATCAGCAAATTGGATGGAGTTAGGAGCGAGTGCTTAACCTGCCAAACATACGAGAATTTCCCCTAGATCGAGACTAATCGTTCTAAAATGCTATCCTTAACCTAAGAACTGCGAGCTTTCTGCTCCAATGCACATATGTTAGGCCAGAGTAGTAGGCGGTGTTTAGCTATGAAGAGTCGAAACGATCAACATAGCCATGATTTGTGTTGTTTAGTTTTTCAGTAAGCTTACCAGAAAAATGACCATCTGCAGCTCCAACGAATCAACGCTGTTCGAGTTCCAGCTGCAACCGTACAATCCGTTGCCACCGGTTCCACCGAAATCGCTGTGGCATCGCTTCAGACGGATCCTGTACTTTATCCAATTCTTGATCAAAAGTATCCCAGTTTGGATAAAGCTGATCGTCGAGTGGATATGGCCACCCGCGCCCAAGTCAATCTCCGGCTGGACCGCCCTGGTCACCGGAGGTTCCAACGGAATCGGCCACGCTACAGCCCTGTATCTTGCCCGGAACGGCTGCAACGTGATCATCGCCGACTTGGATGTGGTCAACGGGAAGAAAACGGTCAAAGAGCTGCTAAACCTTGGTGTCAAAGCCGCGATGTACAAAGTAGGCCATGAGTTTTTTTTTTTTTTTTTTCTGGGTGAAGAGTTTTATCTGACCTACTTGGATCTTTCAGGTCGATGTGTCCGTTTACGAGGATGTCGTAAAGCTTGGCCGCAAAATCGAAAGCGACTGCGGACCGGTGGATATTGTGGTCAACAGCGCCGGGGTTTTACCGTTCTTGGTGGACGACGAGTACACGCCGGGAAATCTACGCCGCGCCGTCAACGTCAACGTGATGGGACTCTTTTGGGTTCGTAAATCTATCACAACACAAAAATCAAAATTAAAAACATCAAACTTCTAAACAGACCACGGCGGCCTTCCTGCCGGGAATGTACGCCCGCGGCCGCGGCCACATCGTGGCCCTCTCGTCCAGGGCGGCCTACACCCCGCTCGGGTACATGCGCATCTACAACACCACCAAGTACGCCGTGCGGGGCTTCATGGAGGACCTGCACGACGAAATCTACCACGCGGGGTACGAGGGCCGCGTGGTGACGACCAGCGTGTTTCCGGAGATCATCAGCACCCGGCGGGAGACGACGGAACGTTTGCTTTCGTTGCCGTAATTTTTGAGTTTATTTTAGTTTCATCAACATTTTGGTAAAATGACGAGGTTTTTTTTTCAGTGGTTCCTCCGAGTTGACGGTGCCAACTCCAGAGGAGGCCGGCAAAGATATTGTGAATGCGATCCGGAACAACAAGCGGAAGATTCTCGTGCCAGATTTCTTGCAAACGTGGCAGTTTGCGTTGTTTGAGTAAGTTTTGTTTTGTTCAGGGTTTTTTTTTTGCGAAAAATGGCAGGTTGTATTCATTTTTTTTTATTTGTTTGCAGGGATCTTCCGAGATCAATCTCCAGACTGTTGTTGCAACAGTTGACAAAACCATGAAGAGATGATCATGTTATTTTTATTTTCGCAAAGTTTTGATTCAAAATTATTTTTCTGATAAAAAAAAACGAAGTTGACTTTATAGCTGTCGGCCACCATTGCTAGTACCAACCACTAGTGTCTTCCTTTTAACTACAAGGACTCTGGATTGTGAGTCCAGTGCGCGGTCCGATTGATCCACACGAGCGGGACTTTTTCTGATAAAACAATCCTAAAATTCTGTCCTTTCCATAGATCTAATGCATAGATCGTCATTTTAAAAAAAAAAATACTTTTTATAGTTAATTCTCTGTTTGTCGATCTCCTCGATCTCAACATTGCCCCATCTAACGATGAATACTTCAGTCCCTTCGAACTGCATACTTTGATTTCTTCATTCCTCGATATTTTCTCTTGCTTGAAAGAACTCTTTCTCGACGATCCCTTGAATTCTTTTTGCTTTTAAAATCCTTCCGGTTGTCAATAATTTCACTTTCTCATGGCTTGCATAGACATTTTACTTTACGAAACAAAGCTTTGAAGGATTTTTGACTTTTGTTTGTTTTTGTTTGTTGGACGTTGGCATGATTCTCTCCTCTAAGCAATGTGGAACGAAAAACATATTTCCAATCGAGTCTTCATTTTGCATCGTTCTGTGAACTGATGATTCTCTTCTTCGATGGTCCCTTGAATATTGATAACCGGAGAGTCGACTGTATTTAACTAAATCCAATCCAACTTCACATCAACTTAGTCATGCCCCACGACAAAGCAACCTTTGGATCGCATCGAATTACACGCAATCTCGGCTGCTCCCAAAAATGACCACCATAATTAAAGGCATCCCGACTTCTCCCACTCGAGGCCTGCTTCGATCGATAAGGTCTGCACTGCACACCCGAAAAATAACGCACCGCACACTTGGATTTAATCGCTTCGATAAGATATCGGCGCCTGCTGCCCCTCGCCACAATCGATTGGGCTATTTCGCGTTCAAAGTGCTTCGCAATGAGCAACTCACTGGTCGATGTCCACTCGCAGCCGTACGTAGCGGCACCGCCGCTGGAACCGGCTACACTCCTGCAAGTGGCACTGCGGATCGTGCAGACCCTGCTGGATCTGCTGGTCGTACTGATTCGCAGCGTGCCGCTATGGTTCGAGCTGTTGGTGGAGATCTTTGCGCCGCCAAAGCCCAAGACCATTGGCGGTCAAACCGCGCTCGTTACGGGAGGTGCCAACGGGATTGGGAAGGCAATCGCTACGGAGCTGGCCCGCGAGGGATGCAACGTGGTGCTGGTTGATCTGGACGGCGAGAACGGCGAACGGGTTGCGGCCGAGTTGAGACGGTACAACGTGAAGACCGTTGCGTACAAGGTGCGTTATCTGTGGTTGATTGGGAGGACAAAGGTTGATGGTTCTTTTCTCAGTTTGACGTCGCCGACTATGACGAAGTCCGTGAGCTGCACCGCCAAGTTGAGCGTGACATCGGACCGGTGGACATTCTGGTGAACAATGCCGGCGTGCTTCCGTTCCTGACCCAGGACGAAAACCTTCCCTCGCAGATCAAGCGCATGATGGACGTGAACGTGTTGGGACAGTTTTGGACGGTGGAGCAATTCCTGCCGAGTATGATTCGGCGCCGCAAGGGACACATCGTGGCCATCGGATCCGCGTCGGCGTACACGCCGGTAGGTTGGATGCGCAACTACGTCACATCCAAGTATGCCGTGCGCGGGTTCATGGAAGCCCTGGACGAGGAGCTACACCTCATTGGGCAGGCCGACTTTGTCAAGACGACGACGGTGTTCCCGTTTGTGGTCAACACCCGGAAGCAGCTGATGGACAAGATGAACCGGACGCCGTAAGATCGCAATACAATCTTTTTAATAAATTCGCTCATCACCTCAACCTCATTTCAGGGGAGTCTCGACGATGCCAAAGTTCTCCCCCGAGGAGACGGCCAAAACGGTGGTGAAGGCCATCTGTCACAACCAGCGCAAGGTTGTGGTTCCGGACGCGATCAAAGCGTGGCAGCTTAGCTATTACGAGTAGGTTTGCAGGATTTCGGGATCATTGAATTGATGTTACAGTTTCTTCTATCATTTTCAGACATATTCCGATTAAAATTCGTCGAATGATGGACAGTGTCCTGATGAAGGGACGACCCATCGTGCTGGATTAAGGGGCAGGTGCAAGCGTTTGCATGTGGTGCGAGCATGGTTGATTGCTATAATCTTATCGAATCGAAGCCGAGTTAATCTAGCTAAATTGATTGATTGGGTGTATTTTTGTTGCAAAAAATAAATCACTTGTAATGTTTACTGAAACGGCATCAGTTTTTAGTCGTAAATCTGTAAAATCACCAGGATAAAAAAAGTCAGTACTTTATTTTAACATCGTCCAATAGGCAAATCGTCTGTTGTGTGCTATATTCATGGCTACGTCACGACTGTCATCCACATATAAAGCGAGTGAAGTCAAAACCGAACCAAGATCGAAGCAAGTTTTTGGCGCGTGGCTTTTGAAAATGACGTATGCGCATCGAACATAAATAACAAATATAAAAACTTTTTTTAGTTTTTTTTTTCTTTTTTACATTTAATCTCAGGGGACAACTAGGGGAACAGCATTTAATTCCGTCAAGCACCTAATGTTGGCATATCAGCACTGTGGTGTTTAGTGACAGCTAGTTTAAAGCTTATTTGACCGAAATTTGATAAGTAATCAATTCATTTTAAACCAATGGTCAAGAAGAATCAAACAAATTTAATTTTATTTCAAGGTAACTGAAGCTATTTTTTTTTTTAGTTTGGTTTTGTGTGTTTAGTTGTTTTACTTTAATCGTCAAGTAGAATTTTGTTTTATTCATCTTATAAATGTAAAATGTGGAAAAATTTACGTAATAATTGTAATTATCTCGCAAATATATGCAAAAGATAGAAAAAAAACTAGCAAAATATAATTTGGGAACAAAATTTATATATTTATTTCATACGACCTTTTCAAAACCCACGCGTAAACAACATTGACAGCGTCTCTGGCGGGGACTTCAGGAAACTGCATGCGTGTCAGATCCCTGGCTATATTGCGACATAGACCATTTTGTACTTTTCGAGAAAATTTACTTTTAAATTTTGTTGGTAAATATTTTCAAATCAATGAATGATGGAATCAAACTTTTCGAAGCATGGTCTTTAGAGTTATGGTGGTTTTTGGCCATTTATTTATGACAGACTTGTTTTTTAGACTCGATAATATTTTTACTGGATAGCTCGTCCAATTTCCCAAAGAGCAATTCCAGCTCACTCTTTTTTTCGTTCAATTTTTTTATGAAAATAGCCTAAGATGTTACAAACAGACTAACGAAAAATGCAGGATGGAGCAACTCACCTAAATAAATACAAACATTATTTACTGAAACTGTTTTTTTGAAAAGTGCTCTAAACGTCAAAATTTTCAAAAACCGAATACGGGAATCGATTTTCCACACAATTTTACATAAAAGTCTCCATACTGACCACTATCTTAAGTCTAATCCTAAGTCCTTGTGAAGTTACAGCTGTTTTAAGAATAAAAATATTGAAAAAAATAGTTTTTTGATGGTTTTTGTCAATTTATATAAGACAAATTTGATTTTCAGTCTCGTCAATATTTTTACCGGAAAGCTCGTCCAATTTTCCATAAGATTGTCTTTGACCACTTTTCAAAATAACTAGTTTTTTTGATGATTTAAGCTAATTTACTTTCCAGGTTACTTCCAGGTTCCATCCACTGAACCACACTGAAAAAAAATCAGTTTTCAGTTATGAGTAATGCAATTAGCTTATATCTGTGAGCCCATACTTCCAATTGAAGTGTGGTCAAAGACAATCTTTCGGAAAGCTTTCAGAGCTTTCCGGTAAAAATATTGACGAGACTGGAAAATCAAGTCTGTCATATATAAATGGTCAAAACCATCAAAAACCATTTTTTCTACATTTTTATTCTTAAAAGAGCTGTAACTTCACAAGGATTAGACATAGGATAGTGGCACATATGTGGAACTTTAGGTTCAAAAACGAGGACAGGTCAGGTGCTGCCTCTCGCGGTGGAGAGCTGCAACTTTTCTACCAGTTTATATGGCAGTTTTGCACACCGATGGGTCGTCCATAGTGCGTGTAGTAAGAATATTTTGAATTTTATAAAATTATTAAAAGTAGCAAGTTATGTATTTTTAGTTTTGGATAACAGCATGTATTTCAATCCAGCACATAATGTTGACTCAACGGCACTTCGGCGTGCAATTTAACTTCATCATTTTTGACTGAACACTTGTAATAAAACTCGTAAACTTTTTAAGGGCCAAAGTGACCGCCTTGGGCGTCATCCATAAAGTATGTCACGCTAAAATCGTCCAAAAATTACCCCCTGTCTCCTATGCCACACTTTGTCAAGCTGGCTACATTATGTAATTTATGTGTTTTTCTTTTCCTACTTACTTACTTAAAACCAAATTTTAATTTTCT
The DNA here is from genome assembly GCF_016801865.2 of Culex pipiens pallens. NCBI lineage: Eukaryota > Metazoa > Arthropoda > Insecta > Diptera > Culicidae > Culex > Culex pipiens. Next base: position 45,263 of record NW_026292825.1, read on the forward strand.
AGTAAGTTTCCTTATTATCAACATTTTTAAAAGTTACTCAAACGACAACATCCCATTTTTTGTTCAATTTTTTAATTAGGTCGTTGCAAATATTTTTTGAAGTTTATGTCCCTCGACTCTGACCAACGTCGAGGGAGGGGGGGGGGGGGGGGGCAAAAATATAAAAAAAAGTATAAAAATTGAAAAACACGAGCCATGGTTTCAACTTTTTAGTGAAAAAAGTGGTTTAAAATGCATTATGCATCTGTTCAGTTGTTTTGTAATCATTAGTTTCTAAAATATCTAAGTATTCACGAAAATTTATTTTTTTTGCGAAAAATAAAAATTTTGCGTTGCTCTACATTGCAATTTTTTAAAAATTCAAAACATTTTTTAACAAGCCCAAACATGCTAAATATGATTATCATTGCAGAATAATGTATTTTAGATTGTTTTCAGTTGATTAGACTTCTATTTTCATGGAAATTTTGAAGTTTTTTGGATTTTTTTTTTGCCCCCCGATTTTTCAGACCAATTTTTAAGGGGGGGGGGGCGACATAACCTTTGAAAAATATTAATCGTAAACAGATACCAGCTACATGAAATATGCATTGACCCCTCATCCGATCAAAACTGGTATACTGAGAAGATGCCTCAAGTAAACAAAATCGCAGCATGCCATGATTTGAATTTTCATTTTTCTTCTCGCGTGTCAGCCGTTTGTTTTGCAATTTATTTACTTTTCATGCTCCAAAATGCCGGAAAAATCTGTGCAGTTAAAAATTGCATGTTCAATAATCATGGCTCATCATTCTATTCGTTTGGAAACAGGTATTTAGCTAGTGCTGGTAAAATGGCTTGAATTCTGTGACATCGAACAAAAATATGGGAGGTCGTCTTCCTCCCATCCCCCATTTGCTACTTCAAAATCGGCTCCTTTCATGTTTAAAACCACGATTTTATCAACCCATCAGTGAAATCACGCGGGTGAGCAAGCTTTATCTGTTGAAGAAGAGCATAAAAATTTAAGTGTTGGCAAAGAAATCGCGTCACTAAAGCTACATAATCTCCACAAATCAACCACAAATCGATCATGTTTGAAAACATTACTTGAATAACGCAGAATTGGTAGATAAAACAAAAACAAGGTCTGTCTGTCAATCTGCGAGTGGTATAAGAGATTCAAATTTGAGAGTTGTTTATGCTGAGTAGGCTGTGACTAGCTTGGACAAATTTACACTATACCAGCGACAGAACTCAACAATCGTCACACTTTTTGGGCTAACAGGATGTATGAAGTTCCAACCATGTGATAGTGGTCAATATGGAGACATTTATGTAAAATTGTGTGGAAAATCGATTCCCGTATTCGGTTTTTGAAAATTTTGACGTTTAGAGCACTTTTCAAAACAACAGTTTCAGTATATTATTTTTGTATTTATTTAGGTGAGTTGCTCCATCCTGCATTTTTCGTGAGCCTTTTTGTAACATCTTAACCTATTTTCATAAAAAATTTTAACGAAAAAAAAAATCGTGGGCTCACCTTCAAATTTGACTTTTAATCTTAAAAATCAAAAAATCTCATAAGAGTTACGTGTTTTTTTCTTTCAGTGTATTTTTCTCGGAAAGCCCGTCAAATTTCCTACAAGTTTTTCTTTGAAAACTACTTTTTGATACGATGCAACAGCTTCGGAAACAGAAATATTCAAATTACAAATTAAAAAATATTTAAAACAATTACGCCCTTATCAAATGGCATTATCGAGTGCAACTGGCTTCATATACACAAAAATGGCTTATATAAGCAAAGGATAACATGTCTAAAAAGTTTCATTGAAATCGGAGAGGGTCAAGAAAAAAGTACCTTAAAAATGCCTATTTTTGACAGCTTATTTATCATTGAAAAGTCAAGTGTTTCCCAAGGCTTTTTTTTAAGCAGTAAGGAAGTGATACTATCATAAAATCAGAAATTCGTCCCCATTTGCT